>NC_053154.1:58487897-58787897 GCF_016835505.1 Polypterus senegalus | reverse complement strand
CCAAGACAACGCTCCTGTGCACAATGCTTTTTCCGTAAAGCAGTTTTTGACTAACAAAAATATTCCTGTCCTCGATCATCCTCCCTATTCGCCCGATTTAGCTCCCTGTGATTTTTACTTCTCCCTGAAAATCAAAAGTGACTTGAAGGGAAACATATTTTTCTTCAATGGATGAAATGAAGACAGAAACGGCAAGCCTGTTGAAGAGCCTCAAGTAAGAATCCATCCAGCACTGTTTCGATCAATGGAAGATACATATGGAGTGGTGTAGAGATCAGAAGGAGGAGTATATCGAAGGTGATAATGTTTGGAATGCTGTAATTCATGAATAAATATTATTTTTTAACCAATCCGGTTATTTTTGTGTCTCACCTCGTATGTTGAAATGTTGACATACTGTAGCACCATGAAACCCAAAGGGAACTCTTAAAAGCTTGAAAAATCTTCCATGTGTGTAGAAGGCCTCATCACATACCAATTTCCTTAGGTCAAATCAAGGGTATTGCAGTATGCCCCTTGATAAAGCTCCATCAAGCTAGTCAGACTACGGTACTGGATATACATCTTGTTCAACAGTCTGAAGTTAAAGCAGAAATATACACTGCTGTTATAATTTGTGATAAATAGGTTGTACTATTCAATCTTAAATTCAAATAATGCCTGTCAGGATCTCAGTTCTCCTTTCATGCACTGCCTTTTGTTTCTGACCTTGCCCATCTTGTTGAGCTGCTTAGCAATGTTAATTATTCGGCAGTTGCATAATTGTAGTGGTGTGTGTGCATTTAAGGCAGAACTTGTCTTTCAGCCTTTGCAGTGCCATTGTGCCTTCTAGCGTCTGTGGAAGCATGTTTTCTAAATTCTGCTCAGCTCTGCTGTTTTAGATTTTTGACCTCTGTGAGCTTCTTGAATTTTGCCTTTTCATTTTTGCAGTCCAGTATTTGCAAGTCCTTCTTAATTTTTGGGGGGTTTATGACATACTTGTCATTTTATTATTAATGTTCCAGCTTCCACCCTGTTCTTAACCCTTAACTTGAGATGCATGCAGGCTATTGCTCGACTCTTTGAATAGTTTCTGCTCTGCTGAGGGCTGTGCTTAGTTTATTTATACACATATACAATCCTTGATCAGATCCAATGTAAAAGGCATTCTCAATCTGTTAATATTTTTGTGGATTCCTAATATAGTACATATAAAGATAGCACTTAATGCTTTTGATACATTTACAGAGTATGCTTATCAGAATGAGGTGTTAAAATGTTAAAATAAAAGAAGGTACTCGTAGTCTGACCTAGAGACGTTTTTTGCAAGAAGGGATGAAAGATGGAAATAGCCTGGTACTAAGGATCCTGTTAGAGCATAAGTAATTTGTCTTGCAAATTTTAAGAAAAAGCCAGACCCAGCTAACAGATATACAGTTGTGATCTAAGCCTGAGGAAGATTTAACTCTGAGGAAATAGTTTAATTTGGAAAAGGAGAAGTAGTACAGTTTCATAGTCAGCATGTTTTATAGTCTGGTGTCCTGAGTACCAAACTATATTTGAGAAACTGATTCCATAATTTCCCTAAATAGTTAGATAGATAGATAGATAGATAGATAGATAGATAGATAGATAGATAGATAGATAGATAGATAGATAGATAGATAGATAGATAGATAGATAGATAGATAGATACTGTAGATAGAACGGTGCTTTATTAATCCCCAAGGGGAAATTCACATACTCCAGCAGCAGCATACAGATAAAAAACAATATTAATTAAATAAAAATGCAGTGCAAGTTAAAAAATGCAAGGTGGAGAGTGCAAGGCAGGTATAACAGTCAATAACATTGTATAATAATGTTAACGTTTACCCCCCCGGGTGGAATTGAAGAGTTGCATAGTGTAGGGGAGGCACTATCTCCTCAGTCTGTCAGTGGAGCAGGATGGTGACAGCAGTCTGTCACTGAAGCTGCTCCTCTGTCTGGAGATGATCCTGTTCAGTGGATGCAGTGGATTCTTATGATTGACAGTAGCCTGCTCAGTGCCCGTTGCTCTGCCACAGATGTCAAACTGTCCAGCTCCATGCCTATAATAGAGCCTGCCTTCCTCACCAGTTTGTCCAGGCATGAGGCATCCCTCTTCTTTATGCTGCCTCCCCAGCACACCACCGCGTAGAAGAGGGCACTCGCCATAACCATCTGATAGAACATCTGCAGCATCTTATTGCAGATGTTGAAGGACGCCAGACTTCTAAGGAAGTATAGTTGGCTCTGTCCTCTCTTGCACAGAGTATAAGTATTGGCAGTCCAGTCCAATTTATCATCCAGCTGCACTCCCAGGTATTTATAGGTCTGCACTCTCTGCACATAGTCACCTCTGATGAACATGGGGTCCATGAGGGTCCTGGGCCTCCTAAAATTCACCACCAGCTCGTTGGTTTTGCTGGTGTTCAGTTGTAGGTGGTTTGAGCCGCACCATTTCACAAAGTCCTTGATTTTGTTCCTATACTCCTCCTCCTGCCCACTCTTGATACCACCCACGATAGCAGTGTCGTCAGCAAACATTTGCACGTGGCTGGACTCCAAGTTGTATTGGACCCTAACTGGACGAGTTTAGACAATATGTGGCTTAAACATAACATGGAATATGGGAACAGAATTAGAAACAAAATGGATTTTTTAGTTCCTGTATATTACACAAAAATAAATTGTTCACCAACAACTACAGAATAGTGTATAAACAAGATAGCATTATTTATCATAAAGGGGAAAAGTCTCACAAGATCATAAAAGACTAACACAAGTAAACTTTATTGACAGTGAGAAACTGCATCATCTGTAATTTGAACATCACTGTCTCTCTGTAGTGTAAATTTGATAGGTCAGGATTAGAGACTCCGGTGCCCTGAGGTGAGTCTCAGAGGAAACAGTCTGTAGGAAAAAAGGATTGGAAAATTAATATTAAGGATTTGTACACTGCATTATTGCTTTAGGGAGACTTCTTCAAATAAAAGACATATGTTAATACTTACATTTGTTATATGAAAGAAGTCTCCTATAAACATTACCAAGGTGCAGTCCACTGGGATGACTCTACAATGTCAAAGGTTTTATGATTTGTTTTTATTATACACTTTCATAACTTTGTTTTTTTGTTCATTTAAGGCAGTGGTCTCGAACTCTGGTCCTGGAGGGCCACAGTGGCTGCAGGTTTTCATTCTAACCCTTTTCTTAATTAGTAACCAATTTTTGCTGCTAATTGATTCCTTTTCCTTTCATTTTATTTAACTTGTTTTTTTTAAGATTTGTTCCCCTGAACTTTTTCATCATTCCTCTTAATTGCTTCATTTCTTCCCTTAAATGGCACCCAAACAGAAATGAAACGTGAAGTGAGTGAGCCAACAAAAGACCAACTAAGTCAGTGCCTCAAACTCTAACCAATTTCACTCCAACCAGTTGCTTAATTAGGAGCCGATTCTTGTTAACTAAACTTGTTCTTTAATTCCGTATCTTGTTGCTGCTCTCATTGTGAAATAGCATACATTTCCAAAATTGCTGGTTTTCTCTTTTCTAAGAGCACTGCTAAAATGTTTTGTGGATCTGCACAGATCAACATTCCTGAGACCTTTACCTTTCTTTATTTTCAGATATTGTATGATGGACACAGTTTGCTGGTCATGTTTTGATTCAAACTCTATCTCATTGTTGTTTGGTTGCTAATTAAGGAAAAAAGAAACAAGGAGTCTGAGTCTTCAAGAGCAAGTTAATTAAATTTATTTCAAAAGAAGTTAATTAGCACCAAAAACAGGTCACTAATTAAGAAAAGGATTAGAATAAAAACCTGCAGCCTCTGCGGCCCTCCAGGACTGGAGGTTGAGACCACTGATTTAAGGGGTCTGGAGGTTGCTGAATCTTATTGTGGTAACAATTTAAAAAGAAAAAAAAAAAAAGCATTTGTCTAAAAACTTACAATGCCATTTTGTTTTTCTTTGGATGCCACTATTTTGGGATTGGTAATGCACTGCTGTATTTTGCTCTGTAGGACAACCGGAAGATCACGACCTGTGATGTCATGGGTTTGCAGGTATATAGGAGAGCTCAACAACATTCAGGTTATCTGAGTTTGTGGATAGAAACCTTGGTGTTACAAGAGCATTTTGGTTTGTCATTTTCTTGGACAGACCCTGCGCTTTGTTTCTTTTGACTTTGAATTTAAGGACTACTTTTAGGCTTGTTAGCAGATGGACTTTGATTTTTGGTTTGCAAACTTTGCACATCTCCTAATTCTCCTTCATAAAATTCTGCTTTAAATTTATCTGTGGCAGAATAATTCTAGTATGACTCTGCCATGGAAATGTGTGTTTCAAGTCAACCTTTCTGAAATTGAGTTCTCAGCTGAAGAGATTGTTTAAAAGTTTAATCAATGTGAAAAGGGAGGGGGTCTTCTGGGGTATGAAGTGTCCTTCTTGACAGGTGGTTAGCTGCTCACTTGGGACTTCTGGGTCATTTTTTAGAAGAAGGAATATCTCAGTTATCTTTTAGAATGTTGAAGGTTGACTTAATTTGTTCTTCCTGATTTGGTATGGAGACAGGAGCTACCAGGGTTCTCGACTGATATTCTCTCTATTCTCTTCTCTTGTTTTATTGGGCACATTTTCCTGCTAACGTACCCACTCCAGTTTGTAGTGTGTTGCCCTTTTTTTATTAACCTTCTAAGGAATTCCACCCACTGAATTGGCTAAAGCCAGACTGAGATGCAGGGGGCCATTAAGGACTCTATTTCTATCCTCTCTCTGCAGGTATACCAAGAGTGAATCGGAAATTGGGTTTGCTTGGGGTTTTGACAGCATCTACATTATAAATAATGGGTCCAATTAGAAGTGGTCTGGTTAATTAAACCTACTGTATGCACTGGCTCTAAATGTGTATTTTTCCCTGTAATGTGAAATAACAATTCAAATTTCTCTTTTATTGCAGGAATTCAACTGGCCTCTTGAGGGTTCTTTAATTCCACATGCCCCACCACTCAGGAAACCATCCATCCTTCATGCTCCAGAAAGTCACATCCATATAAGATTAAGGGTGTTAAGAAATGGAGAGAAAGACCAGACGAAGGCTATAACAACTACTGGACCAGATATTGCAAACATTTTAAGAAAAAAGTAATAGTAATGCTCTTCTTTTTTCTTTTTTTTAATACAGTGCAAGGAATTTAGTATATATTGGATTATTTTGGGGGTAACTTTCATTGTCTTATACAGTAAAATAGAGCAAATGTTACAAGGTTAATCTTTAATATCATAAGGCAAGTAAATTTTAAAAATGATTTTACAAATGAAATTTAGCCCTAGTTGAGTCTGTCTTTAATGACCTGTGAATTCTTCTTGGTGCATAAGGGAAATGCTATCATCCTCAGATTCCTCCTACTTTAATAAACCGAGTTACTTTCTTAAGGTGATTAAATATTTTTATAGATATTTGCACAGCAGACACTTCTGAATGATGAGCTGCGTGACGTTACACTGTCCACTGAACAGTGTGGAAGAAATGCAAATGTCCAAAAATTAATCTTTTAGGTAAAGTCAAGCCTGAAATTGAAGTCTTTGATGCATTCATTTCATTTCTAATTCTTAATTACCTTGTTCTACTATAGCAAGAAGTCAATTTTTGTGCAAAGTAAATAAAGCTAAACCTTTGAAATGTACCATTAGGCAAGAAGAAGCGATCAGACATTTGACATCACTTTGAATATTTTTAAGTTGTTTCTCGTGATTGTAGCACTGCCAAATGACTCAGCCTGGAAAATAGAAAAGTATGCCTTTATATTAATATTACACCTTCAGAAACAAGATAAATAAAAGGTATTTATTAAATTAAGTAGTACTTATAATGTGCAGTTTGTTACATTTTAAGGGTGTAGTAGTTGTCTTACCTTTTATATCCTGTGTATACTGTAGAAAATTCAGTAGCATAAAATCTGCCAACAGCCGCCTCTGTGTCAAACTGATTATGTCAAACAAAAGAAAAGGGCCACTGTTGTCATGATTAAGTTCAAGCCACTATGCAGTCTCTTTGTTTGGCAGATTTACATTTGGTATCATGAAGGCAAATAAATACATAAACAGCAGTGGTTTAAATAAAAAATATGTACCTAACAGTCAAGGTTTTATGTACATTGTGGCAGACAACGGGGACCTAGAGAAGAGAAGGACTGGGAGAGGGGCAATATCTCCCTCGGGACACACCAGGATGTGTGGCAGAAAGATGTCAGGGAGCACTTCAGGGAACAATATAAAAGAGGCTGCATCACTCCATTAGGAGAGCCGGAGTCGGGAGGCAGAGGACGGAGTTTACAGGAGAGGAGTGGAGGTGGCAGAGAAAAATACAGAAAAAGAAGAGAAAGAGAGAGAGAGAGAAAAAGAAAGGACTGTGAGCATTATTGTGGTGCTTTGTGCACCGTGTGTGCTGTAAAAGAAGCAGGAAAATTACAAGTGTGTGCTTTTTGGACATTGTGTGTCTCAGTGTCTGTCAGTGTCGTAGCTGATTCTCCACAACATATATAAAAGGAATCACTAAGCAATCCTAAAAAAAAAACAAAAATACCTAAGTACTATCTTTGAACATTCTGGTACCTTTCTCTTCACATATGTTGTAATTTGGTCAGACATCAGTCATCTAATACAACATAAGATCACCAATGGACCTAACCTTCATGTCTTTGGACTGTGGGAGGAAACCCATGCAGACACAGGGAGAACATGCAAACTCCACACAGGGAGGACTCTGGAAGCGAACCCGGGTCTTCTAACTGCGAGGCAGCAGGGCTATCACTGTGCAACCATGCCGCCCTACAGCATATTCACCTTAGACTGAATCATTTAAAAAAAAGCCAGGATTCTGATTAATTTTAAACAAGCTATTGCACTGACAAGTACAATCAAAAGCCAAATGTCCACAATAAAGTTGTAACCGGCAGCAAGGTGGCAGTCGGGAGCAGAGAGAAATGTGGGGGTCCTATTTAATTTGAACACAAATGATCAACTTGAAAGCAAAAATGAGTCTGCTGCTTCATCTACAGCACAAGAAGGCACATTTGAGCTATCTGAACTGAAAGTGTTGCTCGCTGAGCTCACGCAAGATATAAAGAAAAGCGAGAAGGCTAATGAGAAAGCAACGGCAAAGGCACTTGAGAGACTGAAACAGGAATTAAAACAGGAAATCCAACAGGCAAATGAAAGGCTGCGTCAAGAAGTACAACTTGAACTTCGACAGGTGCTGGGTAAAATTGAAGAGCGCATTGAGAAAAACTCGGTTAAACTGAGCACGCTTGCTGATCAATTGGAGCATCTTAGTGAGACATTCACGAATCGGATCAAAATAGCCGAACATCTAGCTGCCAGTGCCGAGGAAAGAGCAGTAAATGTCAGTTCGGAATGTAAAAAACTCGGAGAAAAACTTGGAGACAGACTGGCTGCTTTAGAAGATGGGAATAGAAGGTATAATGTCAGAATTGAAGGCCTGCCGGAGAATCGAGAAAGTTTAAACCCTGTGAAATTCGCAACTGAACTTTTTTCTAAAATAATCGGGGGCGACTTTAAAGCAGAATCTGAGATAGCAGCGCTTACGCGACGCTGATCAAACACCGTCAGACCCCGACCAAGATCTTTTATAGTTCGTTTTGAACGATTATCATTTAAGTTAGAGGTGATGGAACTCCTCAGGAAAAAAAAGGAAGATATTATATATGAAAATTGCCACATTCGCGTCTTCCCTGACTTCTCTCCAGCAACAGCTATCAAACGCCGCCTTCTATAATATTAAACAGCTGCTACGGCAAGCCAATGTCAAATACGGCCTCCTGTATCCGCAAAACTGAAAGTGGAATGGCAGGGTCATTTCTATGTTTTCGCTAGCAAGGAGGAGGCAGAAAATGAGTTAAGAAAGCTGATCCCGGGACTATTCTGATACATAATTGTGAGTCATGGCGGTAAATGATAAAGCTAGGATTAATAATCTACTGTCTGATCTATTTGTTTTAAAATACGGGTTTTTATCAGCATATATTCTCATATTCTTATATTATTATTACTTACTTATTACTTATCATTACTTAGTATTACTAGGGCTAAATGTTTATGTTTTATTGTGCTTAATTACGTTTTCCTCCTCTTTTTTCTTTTCTAATTATTTCATGTGTACCCTAAATGAGACTGTTCAATATCATACCCTTGGTTTGCTGTTATTGCTATTACTGCATTAAGACTTGTTATGCTTGTTTTGGACACATCTTTAACACCATCACCTGGGTTTATTATCTGGGGATATCATCTTAATGCACTAAAATTGATGAAGATTATATATATATATATATATATATATATATATATATATATATATATATATATATATTAAGTGCAAAATTCTTTTCTTTTTTTTTCTTTTCCTCTTTTAAAGACTATATTGGTAACAGATATCTCTATCTTTTAACCTTAAAGCCACTGCATGGGGGCTTGATGTGCTTTGGACGTGCTCTGTCTCTGGGTATGTCAGAGGACTGGGACTGCATGAAGTGGGTTTTAGCCTCACCTGGGGAGGCAAAAAGGTGGGGGTTAAGGGGAAGAGAAAGAGAGCAGGCTTGATCTATATCTAATCTATCAGCTCAATCTTTATAATTATAACTATCAACGTAATAATAAGCTGCATGGCAACAACTCTTGGGGGAATAGGAAATTAAGACCTAAACTATTTCACTTCCAGTTAAGACTATAATATGACACCAAAAACTCAGAATCAGTGTCTCCATGATGGGACAGTTAACTTCGTAAGCTGGAATGTTAAAGGCCTGAATCACGAATTAAAGAGAAAGAAAGTACTTTCTCACCTAACAGGTCTAAATGCTAAAATAGTATTTTTACAGGAAACCCACTTACTAAGTAAGGATCAGTTCCGCTGCAAAAGACTGGACTGGCCAAATGTTCCATTCTAGTTTTACAAAGAAAACTAGAGGGGTGGGAATTCTCATACATAGAACAGTACCATTTGTAGCATCAGATGTAGTATTGGATCCTGAAGGGAGATATGTGATGGTCATGGGAGACTTATCTAACTGTAAAATGATTTTGATAAATGTTTATGCACCTAATGTTGATGATAAGGAATTTATACAAAATTTATTTGCATCCATTCCCAATCTGAACACTCATAAACTTATAATGGCTGGGGACTTTAATTGTGTTCTAAATCCACTTTTAGATAAGACTTCCTCCACAGGGGAACGCAACTAACACCGCAAAGATAATTACAAAGTTTATAACTGATCACAACTTATCAGATCCCTGGAGGTTTTAAACCCAAATTCAAGAACATATTCTTTCTACTCACCAGTACATCATTGCTACTCAAGGATTGATTACTTCTTTATAGATAATAACTTCTTGCCTAAGATTAAATCTTGTAAATACGATGCTATTGTTATTTCAGACCATGCTCCGATGATCTTGGAGCTGAAATTACTAAGCCCCATACACTCACCCGCAGATGGCGCCTCAATCCGCTTCTATTAGCTGACGAGAATTGTACTGAATTTATATCCAAACAAATTGAATTCTTTCTAGAGACAAATACATCCCCTGAGATCTCTGCAGGAATACTCTGGGAAACTCTTAAGGCCTTCTTAAGAGGACAGATTATCTCATATCTTTCCCACAGAAATAAATCCGCGAAGAAAGTAGCAGAGATAAAAAGCGAAATTACTAAAATAGATGAAGAACATGCCAGACTACCAAGCGAGACTCTACATAAGAGGAGGCAGGCTCTACATTCAGAATTAAACCTCTTGACAACTAAAGAAACCGAACAACTAATTTACAAATCCAGACATCATTATTATGAACATGGAGAGAAAGCTAATAAGCTTTTAGCGCAACAAATTCACAAGCAAGATGCATAACGCAATCTCGTAATTACTAACACGAATGGAGATAAAATCATCGAACACAAAAATATAATGTACACTTTTAGAGACTACTATAAATCCCTATATACTACTGAGTTTAAAGAAGACAATATACAATCTAATGCATTTCTGGATAAATTACAGATACCACAAATTGACGCTATTAGTGTGGAGGAGCTCGATAAACCTCTGTCATTATCAGAATTACTGGATGCTATAAAGTCACTCCAAGGTGGAAAAGCAGCAGGCCCTGATGGCTACCCTGCAGAGTTTTACAAGAAATTCTCCGCTCAGCTAGCTCCCTCCTTTAGCAACATTTACAGAAGCCAGAGATAACCAATCTCTTCCACAAACCTTTCGCCAAGCACTAATCACTGTCTTTCCAAAACAAAATAAGGACTTATTACAATGTGCATCATACAGACCAATTTCACTTCTGAATAACGACGTTAAAATACTCTCTAAAATCATAGCTAGAAGGATGGAGAAAGTGCTCCCTCAGTAATATCACAAGACCAAACTGGATTTATTAGGGGCCGACACTTATCTTCAAATCTTCGACGCCTGTTTAATGTAATATACTCACCAACTAAATCAAACACCCCAGAAATATTATTATCATTGGATGCAGAAAAGCATTCGACATGATTGAATGGAAATACCTTTTACTATTTTGGAGAAGTTTGGGTTTGGCCCAACATTTGTGCATGGATTAAATTACTGTATACTAACCCAGAAGCTTCAGTTTGCATCAATAACATTTGCTCAGACTACTTTAAACTAGAACGTGGCACAAGACAAGGATGCCCTTTGTCACCACTGCTGTTTGCAATTGCCATTGAACCACTGGCAATACATTGTCGAAATACTGATCAGATAAAGGGGATTAGCAGAGAAGGACTGGAACAGAAAATCTCATTATATGCAGATGACATGGTACTGTATATATCGGACCCAGAAAATTCTGTGCCTGCAGTCTTAGCAGCACTCACAGAATTTCAAAAGCTCTCTGGTCTCAGAATTAATCTGAATAAAAGTGTACTCTTTCCGTGAATTCGCAAGCATATAATATTAGATTAGACACCCTTCCTTTTATCATTGCAGAACAGTTTAAATACCTCGGGTAAACATCACAAGTAAACATAAAGCTCTTTATCAACAAAATTTCGTCGTGTATGGAAAAAATTAAACAAGACTTGCATAGATGGTCAACCCTTCATCTCACACTAGCTGGAAGAATTAACACTGTTAAGATGAATATTCTTCCTAAGCTCCTTTTTATTTCAAAACATACCAATATACATTAATAAATCGTTCTTTAAGCAATTAGATTCAACAATAACCTCATTTATTTGGAATTCTAAACATCCACGCATCAAAAGAGCGACCCTACAAAGACAAAAGGCAGAAGGCGGCATGGCTCTACCTAACTTCCAGTTTTATTACTGGGCGGCAAATATACAGTCGATAAGAACCTGGACACAAATAGAAGAACATACACAGGCATGGACCGCAATAGAAGTAAAATCCTGCAGTACTTCTTTGTATTCCTTGCTTTGTGCTCCAATAAACACACGCTATCGGCAATACACTAATAACCCAATTGTGCTCCACTCACTTAGAATCTGGAACCAATGTAGAAAGCATTTTAAGACGGAGAAGCTTCTTTCTGTGGCACCCCTGCAAAAGAACCACCTCTTTCAACCCTCACAAACATATGCAGTTTTAATATCTGGAAAAATTTGGAATTAACTTGCTTAGAGATCTTTATATAGACAACGTCTTTGCATCCTATGAACAATTACATTCCAAATTTAACATTCCAGCTACAAATTTCTTTCACTATCTTCAAATCAGGAACTTTGTTAAACAGAACCTTCCAGATTTTCCTCATCTTGCACCCTCATCCACGCTGGAAAAATTATTGCTCAATTTCAAGGAGTTAGACTCCATCTCTACAATATATAAAATCCTTTTACAATCCCTTCCTTTCAAAGATCCAAGAGGACACTGGGAAAATGACCTCTCAATTAATATATCAGAAAAGGAGTGGAAAGTAGCAATGCAGAGAATTCACTCAAGCTCCATATGCAAAGCATACAATTATACAACTCAAAATTATATATCGAGCACATCTGTCTCGACTAAAACTCTCCAAAATGTTTCCAGGGCATGATCCAACCTGCGAACGTTGCAACCAAGCCCCAGCCTCACTAGGTCACATGTTCTGGGCCTGCTCCAAATTAACATTATTCTGGACAAAAATTTTTAATTACCTCTCAGACAGTCTTGGACTCACAATCCCTCCTAACCCATTAACAGCTGTGTTTGGGGTTCTTCCAGAGGGTCTTAAAGTGGAGAAAGACAAACAAATTGTGATTGCATTCACTACACTGCTGGCACGCAGACTTATTCTGATAAACTGGAAGAACCCAAACTCTCCTCTTTTAAGTCAGTGGGAAACTGATGTGTTATATTATTTAAAATTGGAAAAATCAAATACTCAGTTAGAGGATCTGTGCAGACTTTTTTCAAAACATGGCAGGATCTAATCAGTAATATTTTGAAATGATTTTATAAAGCACAGAGAATTTGTTGATTTAGGTATTTTTAAAAGCCTTAAATTTTACACCGTTTGGGCTTGCTCTCTCTCTCAAGGGTGGGGATCGATCTGTTCTTAGCATAATTCTTTTTTTTTGTAAAAACTTGATTGCTATGTATTGATTGTAATAAAATTAATAAATAAATAAAAAAAAATAAAAAAAAACCTTCCTGGATCTCCCCTTTTTATGGCAAAACGACTGGAAGGGGCAAAGTTGTTTTGGACATCACGGCCGGATATGCATGCCCTCACTGTGCATCTTTCCCAGGCTGTGGAAGAAGGAGAGCATATCATTAGTGACAGCACCCCATCTCATTCCAAAGTGGTAGTGCTTGCATCAGTCAACCTTGTCAGGGATCTCATGCATGACCAAATAAAAAAAAAAAATAAAATTTGAACCTTTTCTGTCTATTAAAAATATACTTCCAAGATATTGCCCAATGAAGATTGTTACAACAATGTAAAAACAAATAAAGAAAAATCTTACATCCTGGCAGCAATCCATTCCCAGTTGAGATGCCAGTCCATCATAGAGCAGGAAGTGAAATGATTATATTAAACTGAATTGGTTTTTACTTCAAAATAATTCATTTTCATTTTGTTCAGAGAAATGTGAAAACATAATAGTAACCATAAATAATATGAACATGGCTGTGCAGAGAAATGATGAAAATGATAGCAATCATACAAAAAGTAGAACACTAAATGGTATCCCTAGAATAATGATAGAATTAATAAAGCACTTGAAATAAACATGAATGAAATCAAACCTGCTATATTTTATATAAACCAGTTTTAGCTCAGATACAAGTTCTTAAAAGCTGGCAGTCTCAACTAATAAACCAAGATCGATTTGCACAGGTTTTTCCATCTACCTGGTGTCTTACTACAGCGTGCGTCAGGAGTAGGACAGTACACCTATCACACTGTAATGAATGTTTCAAAGAGTTCTCAGAAAGGCCAGAAACCTGCTGGAGAGCATAATGGTGAAAGCTGCTTAATCTTGAGCCTCTCATCCCTGTCTTTGGGTTTTAAGATGGAGATGTCCGGGTAGACAGGCACAGCTAGTCTCTTTGAAACAGGGCCAATGAGTAACATGGATGACAACAGTTTCTTTATAGGACACCATCAATTTTAAGATGAATCCTGATTTTAGAGAAGTTAAAATTGAAAAACAATATGGGTACTAGAATTACAAATATGGTAGTAATCATTAAAATGAAAAAAATGACCTTATTTTAGAATAATTAAGAAGTAATTTTATGCCTTTTATAAAGAGAAAATAATTAAGTATGTGTACTTTGTAGCCAAAAGTTTACAGGTAGACCAAAAAAGAAGAAACGTGACCAGAAGAAATCTACCACTGAAGACCATGAGGAGGACAGCGGCCAGAAGATACACAGGCTGGAGTTTCAACAGTTCCTTGAAAGGTAGTGAATAAGCATGTTTACAAAATGTTTGATGAAAGGTGTGAACGTTAGTCTGGAAAACAAATTGAAAATATTTTTTATGGTCACTAGTGAAGAGTTAATCAATGTAAGCAATAATGTATTATATGAATAAAATAAGATCCTTTTATGGCATTCGCAGGTGTACTGTCATTCTGAATTTACCATTTGCTGCTCGGAGGCTTTTTGATGCAGATGGAAGAGAACTAACTAATCTTAAAGATACACAAAGAGATCAGCTGGTGAGTAAAATTACACTCAGAAATAATTGAAATATTATTTTGACGACAGAATAAAATCAAGAAATATTATTACAATTAAAAAACTGGGTGTATGTTTGTACGTTAATAGATATGTACTTGAGCAAGGCCCTTAACCTGCAATTGTTTTGTCTTGGGTATGACCGCATCTGGCCCTGCAAGCAGGATCTCCAACTGGATTGGTGGCAGAATTGACGCTCCAGCCATTGTAAAAAAAAAACAAAAAACAAATCGCACTGTTTAGTGGGGTGCTGAGGTGTCACCTGTTGCATGGCAGCGCTTGGGTCCTAATCTGGGATCATTAGGTGGTTCTTCGTGTGGTGTGTGATGTAATACGCTGTGTCATTGCATGCTCTTAACCAACTTAGATGACATTTATTTGTTTCTTTATTTTAAGATGTAAAATATTTTATTTCATTTTTAAAAAGAAGAACATTACATTGGAATCCTACTCAACCAAACCAATAATAATAACAACAGATACATCCAACAACAACAACAACATTTATTTATATAGCACATTTTCATACAAATAATGTAGCTCAAAGTGCTTTACATGATGAAAAAAGTAAAGAATTAGAATAAGACAACACTAATTAACATAGAATAAGAGTAAGGTCCAATGGCCAGGGAGGACAGAAATAACAAAAAAAAACTCCAGACGGCTGGAGAGAAAAAATAAAATCTGCAGGGGTTCCAGACCATGAGACCGCCCAGTCCCTTCTGGGCATTCTACCTAACATAAATGAACCAATCCTCTTTGTATTTAGGGTTCTCTTGGAAGGACTTGATGATGATGGTCATGTAGACTTCTGGCTTTTAATCCATCAATGTAGGACATCACGGTGCTTTGATTAGGTGGTGATGGCGCAGATCGCCACCACAGAAAACTGGGAAAAGAAAAATAAGAGAGAGTAGGGGTCAGTACGGATTTTAGAGCCATCATGAATAGTTATTATAATGAATTGAGTACACAGAGTATCAGCCTTAGATGAAGGTGAAGTTATCAGAAAGCCATGTTAAAGTAATGTGTTTTTAGCAGTTTTTTAAAGTGCTCCACCGTATCAGCCTGGCGAATTCCTATTGGCAGGCTATTCCAGATTTTATGTGCATAACAGCAAAAGGCCACCTCACCACTTCTTTTAAGTTTTGCTCTTGGAATTCTAAGCAGACACTCATTTGAGGATCTAAGGTTACGATTTGGAATATAAGGTGTCAGACATTCTGATATATACGATGGAGCGAGATTATTTAAGGCTTTGTAAACCACAAGCAGTATTTTAAAGTCAATTCTGAATGACACAGGCAACCAGTGTAGTGACATCAAAACTGGACAAATGTGCTTGGATTTTCTTTTCCTAGTTAGGATTCAAGCAGCTGCATTCTGCACTCGTTGAAAACGATTTATGTCTTTTTTGGGTAGTCCTGAGAGGAGTGAGTTACAGTAATCTAGTCGACTGAAAACAAAAGCGTGAACTAATTTCTCAGCATCTTTCAATGATATTAGAGGTCTAAATTTTGCTATGTTTCTTAAGTGAAAAAATGCTGTCCTAGTGGTCTGATTAATATGTGATTTAAAATTCTGGATACAGTCAACAGTTACCCCTAAGCTTTTTACCTCCATCTTGACTTTTAATCCTAATACATCAAGTTTATTTCTAATAATCTAATTGTCTCCTTTATTGCCAATCACTAAATTTCTGTTTTCTCTTTATTTAGCTTGAGAAAATTACTATTCATCCAATTAGAAACACAAGTAAGACGTTGTGTTAGTGAATTTACAGCGTGTGAGTAATCAGGCATAGCTGTGGTAACTCACGTTGTGCATCGAGATAATCTGACCTAACAGAAGCATATAGATTGAGAAGAGCAGCGGACCCAGGATAGAGCCTTGTGGAACACCATATAGAATATCATGTGACTTTGAGATGTGATTACCACAACTAACAAAGAATTTTCTACCTACCAGGTAGGATTCAAACCAATTTAGGACCCTGCCAGAGAGGCCCACCCATTGACTAAGGTGATTTCTAAGAATATTGTGATCAATGGTGTCAAATGCGGCACTCAGATCTAAGAGGATGAAAACAGATAAATGGCCTCTGTCTGTATTTACCCACAAGTCATTTACTACTTTAACAAGTGCAGTTTCTGTGCTGTGATTTGTTCTAAAACCCGACTGAAATTTATCAAGAATAGCATGTTTATTGAGATGGTTATTTAACTGAATAATGACTGCCTTCTCTAAAATTATAATTAAGAAAGGCAGGTTAGAATCCATTTACTTCAAACTTGATACAGAGAAAACAAAAGAACAATAGAAAAACAAAAGAATAAAAAAGCAAAGATGACATTTATATATATTTAATTTTAATAAAAATTTTAATTTTGGATACCTTGATTAAACAGAACACCTGCTTATACTCAGATCCCATTCTATTAAGTCTTTTTTTCTTTCTTTCTTTCACTGCAACAAGTCATTGTGCTCTGCATTTTATTCCCACACTTCTTACTAGTAGCAGCCTCATCACTGCATCTTTGGGCAGCTCAGGGTTCATTACCACCAGGCAACACTGTTTCTTAACAGCTATGTGACATATGTCTTTCCTGATCACATACTAAATAAAGAGTAGAGAATCCCTTTACTGCTTTTGGACAGCTTGTTCTTCCCTTTGTATTGCAAGATTTTAATACCACCTTCTTAATTACTGCAACCCTTTGGCCACCTTTATGGGTGGAAGCATGGACCTACCTTTGCTCCCTTAAATGTACAATGTGTATTCTTCTGCACTCCCCTAATTACCATGCTCCTCATACTGTATTCTGGGGTCCTGATTACATAGTATATATTCTTTCTTGGTTGTGCAAAGTCAAGTCATAGGTGTTGAAACTGCATCTGCCTAGTTTTCTATTACCCTCTTAGTATGGCTCAGCTTGGGGTAAAAATCAGTTGCTTACAATGGTTTCTCTTCAGATGCCAGAATATATTGTTTAAATCTGACATCATCAAACTGTATTGAACACACCTGAACAGTCCTTCATTTGTATTCACCTGCAGGTCACTTTGCCTAATTTGACTTTATCACAATCTGCACCATGTCACACTTCTTTATGATTTCTACATGGGTGTTACCATCAGAAGGTTCAATGCAACAACAATTAGGGTGAAAGATATTGTTGTGCATTAATGTGTAAACCCACTTTCAGGCCGTCCATTGGAACTATCCTTTCATAATGTACACTGTAACACATTTTAGGATCTAGATTGATTGATTGATTGATTGATTGATTGATTTTTTTTTCCCAGAGGGGACTAGACTATAGAGTCGTCTCCAGATTCTGACCAGAAAACCATTTGTCTTTGACTTCAGGCAAAACCTCTGACATTATGCTGTTTGTAGTTCTAGAATGAATAACAAAAAATGTTGTATGTCGCATTGATATGATTTTATATTTAACCAGTATACTTTATAAGAAGTGATTGTCTTTTAATTGTAAAAAATAACTGATACTAAAGGTCAGAATTGTACAATTATTTTTATAACTCATCAAAAGGTTTATGTGTCCTGTGGTGAGAAGTTCATTGACCCCAAATTATCTGTGGCTGAATACAAGAAACGAATTATTCTCAGCAACCTGGAATCAGATATTTCATTAATTCGCAACTACTGGGCCATGCATAGAAATGAAGGTGCGTTGTCTCTCTTTCTTTTTCTTTTATTTTACTTCCTTTTTCTGTTTCAATAAACATTGTGTGAGATTGAGTGTCAGTGTGGATGTATGCATGAATGAATCCTGTGATGGATGGTTGAATTTTGCCTTGCACCTAGTGTTACCAGGATAGCCTTAGGTGTCACACAACCCTGAACTGAATTAAGGGGAGTTTGAGAATGTTATGTTAAACTTTAAGTAGGGCATTCAATATTAAAAAGTGGCTTACAAGGAAAAAAAAAGACCTGTTTCAAATTTTCTAATACTATAACTATGAAATGTTTTTTAAAAGTTCATTAAAAAATCCAAGGTCCAAAACTGTCTTAATTTAAATTGCATATTGCCCTAGTGGTAGCTCCACTGACAATACTTTCATTGTCAGTAATGAGAAGCCACCCTTGATAAACAGCAGTACACTCTCAATACTGCGTATAGACCCCTGGAGTCAGTAACATTATCAGCCACTAGTGGCTGAACAAAAGTATGCAGGACAAAAAGGTGCCAACAAATAAGCACCAACTAAAGAGTGCAGTGACAAATGTGTGCAGGAAAAATGTGGGCAGCAAAAAAATGAGTTGAGGGGTTGAGGGTTAATATAGTTTACTGGAAAGACATCTTTGTAGTAATATGCATGAAATGTATGTGTAGCATAGCAAAATATCAAACGCAAAGAGAAACACTATATACATACTGTATAACACAAATGACCCATGTAAATAAAAGGGTACCTTTACTATACAATCCTTTGCAACAAGTTTAAACCTCCATTTGTTTGCGATAACTGTTCTAGGCATCAATTAAGCTAAACATATCTTGATTTGAATGAAGGAGTGGGAGAAATGGCCAAAAATTCATGTCAAGTTACAATTAAAATGATAACTGTGCACACAGGTTCATGTTCATATCCATCAGAATGCTCTGCTACCTTAATAGCAGGTATTTGTTTCTATCTCTCTTTCTGTTGCAAACTGGACGGCACTGTGGGCAGTATTCTTAGGCTCACTTATTACAAACAGTTTGTGTATAAGTCCATACAGAAAGACATTGAAGTTAATATAACGACATAAAACACATTTCCAGTTTCCTTTTGCGTGTTCAATGTTCTTAAATGGCTAGGATAATTTATTACACACAGATCACAAACAAGGGAATCAACAAATACATTACATTTAAGACAATAACATACCAAAATAAAATTACATTTCCTTTTTCCTTTCGTGATATAACATGCTTTATGTTTAAATGTATTTACAAGTTCTTCAAAGGCAGCTGCAATGTCAACCCATGGTGCGAATCTTAAAGCTAATAACAAATTTAATGTGCAAAGGATATATTGTTTTGTAAGCTTCTGCTAATTAAATTCCAGCACTTTTCTTCATAGAAACTGCCCAAGATAAAAATGGTAGCCAGTTAACTAGTCAATTAGCTACACTCATTTGTCACTTTGCCATAGTTCTCTTTTGTCAGTGCGTATTTCCCAGTGCCCTTTTGTATTGCACACGTTTTTCAGTGCCTCAGGCCACTAATGTAGGTCTCGAGCACGTCAGGAGCATAGGAAGTATGTCAGAAGTCCCTCATGCCATTAGGTGGCCACAGGGAAATATTTTATCCATGATATGTCTTTCTGCACCTTGGTATGTTGAAGAAATTTCTAGGGGGTTGCCTTACTCAGTACTTTGTGGTTGGGATTCAAGAATGTAGGAACACATGAGCCTGCTAGAGAGAGTTATGTAAGAATAACCTTGGGAGTTCACTTGCTCTTTTCTAATTGTAGAAGTGATAGACAGGCTTCCATCAGAAGCAGCCCAGGCAGGGGACCAAAAGGCCCTGAGAGGCTTATTCTTATTGGTTTCCCATATTTTTGTGCTTTCACCTCCAAGGCCCTGTACACTCGTGTATTATTAAATTTTTATGATATAAAAAATCCGCTATTTTATCTGTGTTATAGTTTCATTGACATTCGTTGGGTTTCAGAGAACTATGTGGCTGCTCAGATTTAATGGAATAATATAGTATTCAATATATGAATTTGGCTGTGTATAACTATACATAAGTATGATGTGTCACCATATCTCCTGTTCCTACCTTATGTCTATTCTTCCTGGGATAGATACTACCTCTCCATGACATTGATTTTCATAAAAGGACCAAAAAAGGGTAGATGGCTTATGGATGGTTTGTCTATCTATCTATCTATCTATCTATCTATCTATCTATCTATCTATCTATCTATCTATCTATCTATCTATCTATCTATCTATCTATCTATCTATCTATCTATCTATCTATCTATCTATCTATCTATCTATCTATCTATCTATCTATCTAGGTTTGGTTATGCAGGTTGATGGAGAGTTGGTACAGGGGGCTAAGCTGATTGTAGCTGAGTGTGCAGTAATAAGTGAAGAAGAAAACAAAGAAGATCTTGATGAAATTGCAACACAGGAAAAATATAATGAAAATAAATCAAGTGAAGAAGTCTGTAAAGAGCTGTAAGTTCAAAAAGTTTTTTAAAGATATTTCATCTAGTGGTGAAAGTGGAAAATTCATGTTGTAAAATTTTACTATTTTTTGCTATATTTTCCTTTTAGAGAAGACTCGCATACAAAAGCTCATCGGAAAATGGAGAAAAAATATGTACCCTTTAAATATCCCTGGCAAACAGAAACTCACCACTTGAGTGATGATGATAACAACAATGATGAAAATGCTGTTCAGAATCACAGAGGACACAGCTTCACTAATAAAGATCTCTACCATAAGTACAAGTGAGCATGCTATTGTTGGCAGGTAGTTTGAAATGCATACCATTATTCTCATTATACCAAAATGTCACTAAACACAGGCATTTAACTTCAACAGCAGACAAACAGACAACACATTTTGCTTTTAATACCATAGTAATCAAATAAGCACTCCATCTCAGCCTCAATGGGTTAGCATTGTTAAATAGCTTGTTTCAACAGATGATATATTATCTCTCATTATAACACTAGAGCTTAAATTGATGTTTGAAGGATTTCAAACAAATATGTGAAAGATATGTGCTCTTAATATACACTACACTAACTGCTACATACTATGCATATGTCTGGATAATTACACTTTGCAAATTAAATAATTTATTTGATGCAGCCAGTTTTATATGTACACTATATGGACAAAAGTATTGGGACACCTGACCATTAAAGCACCCAGGACTTTAATGACATTCAAACACATAGACTTTAATATGGAGTTAATCCCCCCTTTGCAGCTATAACAGATTCAACTCTTCTTGGAAAGCTTTCCACAAGATTTTGGAGTGTTTCTGTGGGAATTTGTGCCCATTCATTCTGTAGAAAATTTAGGAGGTCAGGCACTGATGTTGGATGAGAATGCCTGGCTGGCAGTCTTCATTCCAGTTCATCCCAAAGGTGTTCATTGGGGTTGAGGTCAGGGATATGTGCAGGCCAGTCATGTTTTTCCACACTGAATTCATCCAACCATGTCTTTATGGACTTTGCTTTGTGCACTGGGGCAAAGTCATGCTGGAATAGAAAAGGGCCTTCCCCAAACTGTTTCCATAAAGTTGGAAGCACAGTGTTGTTGAAAAGGTCTTGGTATGCTGAAGCTTTAAGATTGTCCTTCCCTGAAGTAAGGGGCCTACCACAAACCCTGAAAAACAGCCCCACACAATTATCCCTCCTCCACCAAACTTTACAGTTGGTTCTCCCATCATCCACCAAACCTAGACTCGCCCACCTGACTGCCAAACAGAGAAGCATGATTCATCACTCTATAGAACACATTTCCATTGCTCCACAGTCCAGTGGTGGCGTGCTTTGCACCACTCCATCCGATGCTTGCCATTGGACTTGGTGATTTGAGGCTTGCATGCATGGAAACCCATTTCATGAAGCTTCTGCCACACAGTTTTTGTTCTTACATGAATGCCAGTGGAAGTTTGGAACTCTTCAGCCATGGAATCAGCAGTGCATTGGCGACTTATATACACCATGCACCTTAGCAGTTGTTGACCACGCTCTGTGACTTTACATGGTCTTCAGCTTAGTGGCTTAGTTGGTGCTGTTTTTTAACAGCTTCCACTTTCCAATAGTACCACTTACAGTGACCCATAGAATATCAAGCAGGGATGAAATTTCATGAACCGTCTTATTACAGAGGTGGCATCCTATCACAGTACCAAGCTTAAAGTCACTGAATCTTCAGAATGACTCATAAATGTTTGTAAATGGAGACTGCATGGCTAGGAGCTTGATTTTATACACCTATGGCAATAAGTCTGATTGATACACCTGAACTCAATAATTAAGAGGTGTGTCCCAATATTTTTGTCAATAGAGGTTTTTTACAAACACCTTTCATAGTAAATTGACCACTATGGCAAATTTTTCCCATGAACCATTCTCCGGAAGCAATTACTGCTAAAAAAACATCAGTCATAAGCCGAAAACATACAGCATTTCAATTATACTTTTTAAGGAAGTACCCAGCAATCCAGTGCTAGTATATGGACAGGGCAGAAGAGAGTCCTGAGAGAGAAAAGACTGCTGTAACACACAGTAACAACACGAGAGGTCTTTCACATAACAGTGTCACAACACAGGGGCACAGGGGTATTTACTGATATGGACTCTATGTGTGGTGCATGCTCTACAAGTGCATTAGGCAGGGTCACCAGCGGAAGTTATCAGGTTCAAGAAGTGTTCCACTATGGCCCAAGGCAACCAAGAACTGAGAAAAAATGGAACAAATGGGACAAAGCTATTCACTTATGAAAACACACAGCTGCTTTAGAGGCTTGGCTTTTTAAGGGTTACTTAAAGATAGGGTTCAGGGACATGAGAGTTCTAGTGTACTGCCGCTGAAGCATATTGAAATCTGTTCCTGACCCAGGAAGTCATTCCAGGACTTGACCAGAAGTGACCCAGCAGTGGGGTTTAAAGATGACTCATAGCCAGATGAGAACAGAGGGAGCAAATACTCAACTGGCGGGAGGGAAAGAGGCCAGGACCTGAAAAAGAGAGAGACAAGATGTGAGAAAGAGATTGAGTTTTCTATAGTACTGTGGTGGATCATAGGCTGAGCCACCTCACCAGACTCACAGAACAGCAGATTTAATTTTTTTCTTTGTTTATTTTGTCCTTGAAATTGTCCTTTTGAGTACCACTTTCTGTTGTTACTTTTATTAAAAAAGGCACCATATTCTTTATATATATTTTTTAATATATATTGTGGATGGCTCCCACAAGGGCTACCTCTTATCACAATTGGAATATACATTTAGTATATATATGTAAAATATTAAACACAACTAAACAATGTATTTATTTTGTAACCTGCTTATCTAGTTCAGGCTCACGAAAACACACTGCCCACTATAGCTAGCCCATTGTATAGAGCATACACACACATGCACACACACAGACACATTTAAAGTCACCAATCGATCTAACGAGTATCTTCAATGTGAGAGTAATCAGATGAATATACTTTACATCAGGGGTGCCCACACTTTTTCGGCTTGCACGCAACTTTTAAAATGACCGGGTCGGAATGATCTATATATCTGATATATACTGCTCAAAAGAATTAAAGGAACACTTTTTAATCAGAGTATAGCATAAAGTCAATGAAACTTATGGGATATTAATCTGGTCAGTTAAGTAGCAGAGGGGGTTGTTAATCAGTTTCAGCTGCTGTGGTGTTAATGAAATTAACAACAGATGCACTAGAGGGGCAACAATGAGATGACCCCAAAACAGGAATGGTTTAACAGGTGGAGGCCACTGACATTTTTCCCTCCTCATCTTTTCTGACTGTTTCTTCACTAGTTTTGCATTTGGCTACAGTCAGTGTCACTACTGGTAGCAGGAGGCGATACCTGGACCCTACAGAGGTTGCACAGGTAGTCCAACTTCTCCAGGATGGCACATCAATACGTGTCATTGCCAGAAGGTTTGCTGTGTCTCCCTGCACAGTCTCAAGGGCATGGAGGAGATTCTAGGAGACAAGCAGTTACTCTAGGAGAGCTGGAGAGGGCCATAGAAGGTCCATAACCCATCAGCAGGACCAGTATCTGCTCCTTTGGGCAAGGAGGAACAGGATGAGCACTGCCAGAGCCCTACAAAATGACCTCCAGCAGGCCACTGGTGTGAATGTCTCTGACCAAACAACCAGAAAGACTTCATGAGGGTGACCCAAGGGCCCCATGTCCTCTAATGGGCCCTGAGCTCACTGCCCAGCAGCAGGCAGCTCGATTGGCATTCGCCATAGAATACCAGAATTGGCAGATGCACCACTGGTGCCCTGTGCTTTTTACAAATGAGAGCAGGTTCACCCTGAGCACATGACAGAAGTGAAAGGGTCTGGAGAAGCCATGGAGAACATTATGCTGCCTGTAACATTATTCAGCATGAGCAGTTTGGTGGAGATCTGATGTGTTTTCAAAGTGTTCCTTTAATTTTTTTGAGCAGTTTATATACTGAGTATACTTTATACATAAAATATATGTTCCCATACCTTGCATAACTGAATAACCCTTATGGCACAATAACAATTCAATACATTTATGGTCACTATAGTATTTGGATTTAATAATCTTCATGTGAGAAAAGGCTGACTCGCATAAATAAGTAGAGCCGAATAAAACAGTCAAGGAGGTAGCACATTTCCTCATGTTTGGGTACTTTTCCTC
The DNA here is from genome assembly GCF_016835505.1 of Polypterus senegalus. Taxonomy (NCBI): domain Eukaryota; kingdom Metazoa; phylum Chordata; class Cladistia; order Polypteriformes; family Polypteridae; genus Polypterus; species Polypterus senegalus. Next base: position 58,763,239 of record NC_053154.1, on the reverse strand, counting down.
TGTGAGCAAGTTCCAAAACGGTCCATGATCCCCATACTTCAGCTGAATGTCATCCTGTAGTGTCAAAATCTTATTCTCCACCGTAGAAGAATTTTAAGTGAAACAGTGTTGCAATTTCTGATGTGAGTGAATCACCCTGAACATCTTCCCTAAATGGATAGCAATTAAATGTAGCGATTGGCTCAAGTAAAGTTGAGTCCTGAAACTGTCTGTCAAAGTCTGACAGACAATTTTCAATCTGCTCTGTGTAGCATATGCTGTCAAATTGCACACATGCCTTCCATTGCGTCTCCAGCTCTGACGCGATGTTTTGGATGTTTCCCAAATCAGGGCACTGAAAAATGACGGCTGTCCGATTAACTGCGATTTTAGTTCCCTCTCCTTTCTCTTTCTCAGATCGCTTTTTGGAAGGAAGTCTGTTTCGTAGTTTTTATGAACAGTTCGATAGTGCCTTTCCACATTTTTCTTCTTTGGAATAGCAATGATAGATTGACAGATCAGACAAACGCACTTCGACTGTGACATTGTGAGAAAAAAAATCCTCTTCCAATTCCACATCCAGCCAATACCCTCCCCAAACCATTTTTTTTAAAAATCCCTTCTTTAGTCGATATAAATTGGAAGGCTAACTAGATCACAGCCGGAGTTTTGCAGTATCTCGCGCGTTTGATCATGCGTGCGGGATGACCAGTTAGAAGAAAAGAGATCTCAGACTGGCTGCCCTGTATGTCAATCAAGTGGCAAATGCCATAGGAGGATATATGATAGACTAACGTTTTGAATGCAACGCGATCTACCTGCACTACCTTTGCGATCTACCGGTCGATCGCAATCGATGCATTGGGCACCCCTGCTTTACATAACAAAATATACAATATTAAGGAAATAATATTCTATGAAAAATCAACTTTTGTTAGACCCAGTAGTATTTCAACACATTTAATCATATGGTTTTATTTTTATTTTTCCCTAGACCCCTTCCTTTATCAGTCAGAAGCCTACCAGTGCATCGACAGCAGTTTGAGTTCAAAGATGGGTACATTTCAAATTGCAAAGTCCCCAATCTTGTTGTTGGAGTTTTAGGTGGTGTTGTTCAGTTAGGATCAGAAATTCATTTGGTCGAAAAGAAGCCTGATGATATTAACCAACGGTGGATACCTATAGAAGAGGACCGGTAAGTAAAAACAGCTTCAATACTGACTAATTTGTTTATGTTAAGAAATGATGGTAATTGTGATGAAAGACTGTAGACGTTGGAAGCAAAATTGAGTGTGTAAGCAACCACATGGTGCCAAAATATAATGAAGAACTACATAGACTGAGGAATGCAGTATGTACTGTAAGTGCGACTTGTGATGAGAAGGTTGATGGAAAAAGTAGCCATCAGTAACTGCAGGAACAAAACAAAACAAAAAAAAGTCAATTCTCATTAACAGGGGAGAATGATGAACAAGTAAATTAGCCTGTTTTCTTATTTTGGATAAAGGAAGATACAGTATGAAGATGAAACTGAGGCTAAAAGAGTAATCAACAAGATCAGTAAACTCTTAGCCAAGCATTTGAAAAGGAAGTTCAAAAACATTGTTAATTCAGAATTTATAAGTGATATAGGGGCGGCACAGTGGGTAGCGCTGCTGCCTCGCAGTAAGGAGACCTGGGTTTGCTTCCCAGGTCCTCCCTGCGTGGAGTTTCCATGTTCTCCCCGGTCTGCGTGGGTTTCCTCCAGGTGCTCTGGTTTCCTTCCACAATTCAAAGACATGCAGGTTAGGTGCTTTGGTGATTCTAAATTGTTCCTAGTGTAGGCTTGGTGTGTGTGTGTGTGCGCCCTGTGGTGGGCTGGCGCCCGGCCCAGGGTTTGTTTCCTGACTTGTGCCCTGTGTTGGCTAGCATTGGCTCCAGCAGACCCCTGTGACCCTGTCATTCGGATATTGTGGGTTGGATAATGGATGGATGTCAGTTCTCACTCTGTCAAACTACAAGGAAACAACATTTTGTACTTTAACAAAGGTTTGTGTTTGAAAGGAATTTCTTTCCTCCTCTCTGCATCATTTTATTTATTCCATCAAACGTACCTTATGCCACTTTACCTCTGTCACTAACCATTCCAGAAGCATGCTATTTTGATACATGCAATGCAAAACTTGAGCACAATAGAAAGAGGCAAACAATTGGTCAGAATGAAGAGAACATAAGTGCAAGTATTGCACAAGAACATGGTAGGGCAGCTACTAGAAATGTGGTATGACCAAAAATTCAAAAACAAACATACTTATTAATCTGCATATTTTTATAAAACATTCATAGCAATTTCCACCTCTAATGTCTACAGGCTGGAAAGATGCTCCAGTACTCTTCTATAAGCACTACACCTCTGGTATCATCCAGTTTTTAGCTGTTATGTAATTCCAAAAAGGAAAGGATAAAACTTCAGAATCTTTATCCAACAAAAAACTCATTAATATGATTTTTTTAATGAATAAAAGATACACATTTTAAAGATAACGGATAGAAATTTTAATACCAGCCATTGAATAAATAAAAGATTAAATAAAGAAGGAAGACTGACAATAAACTGAATAATGTCTATAAAATACTAATCAGGAATAATAAACTGAAAGAACTCCTCAGAACTAAGGCTGGTATCCTACTATATGACTTCGGGTTTGAAAGCACGTCACACTTAAAGACTGCAGTTGGTTGATCTCATTGATTTGAGGATATCAGACTATCAAAAAGAAATCACAGGAGATGATGGATTATACAACTCCCACTCAACTTCCCATGGCAGTTTCAAATTCGCAAAATATTGTAAGTTCACTATATTTTGATAGTTCATTAACATGTTACCTGCTACTGATGGTGGCTGAATAAATGTTTTCAGGTTTGCTGAGTTCAACTGCAGTCTCAGCCTGTGTTTTTGCTTTTCCCATTCTGTTGTGGTTTGACATATGTGAGACATTAAATAAATGAGCCTCTCTTTTGTTTGCATGGTCTAACACACTCACTGTGTTTAATTCCATGCAGTTACACTCCATGTATTGTTCTTCCAGCTTAAAGCTCATTGATTATCAATTCTTTCACACACACAACTTAATACAAAGTCAAATTAGCTGTCCTTTTATTTCTTCTCTTATTTTGCACTTTTTCTCTTTTGTAATACTTCCCTTATATTTTTTTTCATCTTAATTCATTTTTTCAGATTTCATTATCTTAAGTTTATCTAAAGACCGACAATTAATGACAAGTATAGCAGACACCAGTTCAAGTGAGAATGACTGCTAAATGGCAGCTGTTTTTACTGTTACCCATTTCTCTGCTTATTACCAAACATTGTGATAATAAACTGAAAATTAATAAAAACAAAATACTAGAAAGCAAAAAAAGAATTCATATGTAACTAAATTCCTGTCTCATTAAGTAACCATTAACATAACTACTGTATATACTCATGTATAAGTCAGGTCTTGAAACCCGAAAAATTGATCCCCGACTTTTATGCCTGTTCAAAAATACGACAGTTACATTTTTTTTTTACATCTTCTTGCCTCCTTCAATCTCACATCAGTTTCTCAGACGCATTGAATTTTGTTGTAGCAGCGCAGTTACCAATTTCTTTCACTACTTCAATGACTTTTAATTTAAAACCAGCTTCATATTTTCTTCTTATCGAGCACTCCATCATAGATCAGGGACGCTCCTTCAATAAAGGTGTAGAGGGTATGAGATACAAAAACACAAATCAGTGCAAATGTTATTTCAGAATAGTTTCAGTATTACCATGTGGTCATGTAAGCACAATAGAGAGAGAGAGGTTAGGAGCGTGCACTGATACAGCGCATTGCCGCACCCACATAGAAAAAAAAGGCAGTTTGCTCCATGGTTACTTTCTCAGGTGGGTGTTAGTATATCATAATCTCTTGGACCATTTGACTTATATGACCGACATTATAAAATACCAGAAAGTATACAGTAAAATCAAGTTCCGACTTATCCACAGGAGAAGTTATCCGCGAGTATATACGGTATTATGTAACTTTTTAATTAAAAGCAGATACAAACTAGGAAGTAACTACGGGGGTAGCCCTCAAGGGAAGCAAAAGAACACAAAAACAAGTGCCGCGCTCAAAATAAGACATGACGCACACAAACAAAGGTTGCCATGCACAACATAAGTAGGATGTCAGTAAATTCAGACAAGTGCTGTGCACAAAGTAACGTGACATACAGTGGAACCTTGGGTGACGACCATAATTCGTTCCAAAACTCTGGTCGTAAACCCAGTTTCGTCATGACCCGAACTAATTTCCCCATAGGATTGTATGTAAATACAATTAATCCATTCCAAACCATACAAACTGTATGTAAATATATTTTCTTTAAAGATTTTTAAGCACAAAAATAGTTAATTATAACATAGAATGCACAGTGTAATAGTAAACTAAATGTAAAAGCATTGAATAACACTGAGACAAACACCCAGGCTCCCTGCTCAGCTGCACACACAGGCTCGCTTGCTCTCAGCTGCACGCGAGCCTGCGCTCTGTCTCTCAGCTGCAGGCAAGCAAGCGCTGTCTAATCTCTCTCTCTCTCGCTATACCAAAGGATGAAGCTGAGTTAAGAGGAGGTTACATTTTTGAGGGAGAGTTCCTCTGCGTGATGCACCGAGAACAATGTACAGTACAGGGATTGACTGAACACATGCGGAAATCATTGGCACGTACGAACCAGGAGGGACATTCGTCACCTGAGTGTGTGGTCGTGAACAGATGCAAAAGTTTGGCGAACTTTTTGGTCGTAACCCAGTTTGTACGTGTACAGAGACAGTTCATGACCTGAGGTTCCACTGTACTCAGAATAGAAATAGTGTCAACAAAGTTAGGCAAGTGTCGAGCACAAATGGCTGTTGAGTATATAGAAATGGTAGGTACACATTCAAAACGAAAGAACTGTCAATCACTTCCGAGTGAACGTGATGGCAGCAGCGAGCAGACTTCATTCATTCATTTTCATTTAAAATAATGTAGATGCTGTTGTAGTTTAACAAACGTAACACTATAAAATTATTCCTTTTTATAGATCGTTTAAACATATACTGGGGAATTATGTACATTATGACTTCAGTTCTACCATTGAATAATCAAGATAAAATAAATGCGGTTATCTGTGTCTGTTACCGTTGAGGGTAGGGAAGAGCCAAAGTAAGTCAGAAACAAGCCTGTGCCGGCTAATTTAAACTAATTTAAACCTAACATTCTTTTAGCCTTCTTAATGGCTTCTGATCACTGTCTGGAAGTTGATAGCATGGAGTCCACTGTGACTCCTAAATCCTTCTCCTAAGGTGTAGTCTCAATTTTCAGACCTCCCATTGTGAATTCAAACTTAACATTTGTACTTCCTATGTGTAATACTTTACGTACATTAAACTTCATCTGCCACAAATCTGCTCAAGCCTGTTTGCTGTCCAAGTCCCTCTGTAATGATTTAACAAATTACAGATTATCTGCCAATCCACCCATCTTGGTATCATCTGCAAACTAAACCAGCTTGTTATTTATATTCCTATCCAAATCATTTATATATACTATATTAAAAATAGCAGAGGCCCTAGCACTGACCCTTGTGGAACACCAATCTTAACATTTACCAAATGCTCTCTTGGTTATTACTGTTTATGTTTGAGATGGCTGAATAACTAAATATGTCAAAGAATTAAGATTAGACACATCCTTGCTTCTGTAGGCACAATATACATGGTGTACTTATTCTCTAAAATGTGGTAAGGGAATGGGATGTGGCTGACATATGGGGTTACTTGCGGGGGTTCTTGGATTCCTCTGAAAAACATAGTGACTCCAAATTAGCCCAGCGTAAGTGAACAAGTTTCCGTCTACTTCCTAGCATTCAGTCCATGGTTTTCACTCCTCCTTACACTCAGAAATAGATTAATGAATAGTGAAAGCACTACCTACACTGGTGTTAATTTATCTCACTGTGCATGCACACACAAGGTAACAGAAAATTGTAATTGTAATTTTTTTTTTTTATCAATCTAGAATTGCTACATCGGAGCTGAAAGTAAATTTGGAAGAGGTGCTTTCCTTTGCTGTTGTATGCTATGATTGCTATATACAGTATAATTCAATTACAAAAAGCTATACAGTTAGGGTCATAAATATTTGGACAGAGACAACTTTTTTCTAATTTTGGTTTTGTACATTACCACAATGAATTTTAAATTAAACAACTCAGATGCAGTTGAAGTGCAGACTTTCAGCTTTAATTCAGTGGGTTGAACAAAAAGATTGCATTAAAATGTAAAGGAACTAAAGCATTTTTTTAACACAATCCCTTCATTTCAGGTTCTCAGAAGTAATTTGACAAATTAAATAACTGGAAATAAAATGTTCATTTCTAATACAGTACTTGGTTGAAAACCCTTTACTGGCAATGACAGCCTGAAGTCTTGAACTCATGGACATCACCAGGTGCTTTCCTCCTTTTTAATGCTCTGCCAGGCCTTTACTGCAGTGGCTTTCAGTTGCTGTTTGTTTGTGGGCCTTTCTGTCCGAAGTTTAGTCTTCAACAAGTGAAATGCATGCTCAATTGGGTTAAGATCAGGTGACTGACTTGGCCATTCAAGAATTTTCCACTTCTTTGCTTTAATAAACTTCTGGGTTGCTTTAGCTGTATGTTTTGGGTCATTGTCCATCTGTATCATGAAACGCTGCCCAATCAATTTGACTGCATTTAGCTGGATTTGAGCAGACAGTACATCTCTGAACACCTTAGAATTTATTCGGCTGCTTCTGTCCTGTGTCACATCATCAATAAACACTAGTGTCCCAGTGCCACTGGCAGCCATGCACGCCCACCAAGCCATCACACTGCCTCCAACGTGTTTTACAGATGATGTGGTATGCTTTGGATAATGAGCTGTTCCACGCCTTCTCCATACTTTATTCTTACCATCATTCTGGTAGAGGTTGATCTTGGTTTCATCTATCCAAAAAATGTTTTTTTTAGAACTGGGCTGGCTTTTTTAGATGTTCTTTAGCAAAGTCCAATCTAGCCTTTCTATTCTTGAGGCTTATGAGCGGCTTGCACCTAGCAGTGCACCCTCTGTATTTACTTTCATGCAGTCTTCTCTTGGTAGACTTGGATATCGATACGCCTACCCCCTGGAGAGTGTTGTTCACTTGGTTGGCTGTTGTGAATGGGTTTCTCTTCACCATGGAAATGATTCTGCGATCATCCACCACTGTTGTCTTCCGTGGACATCCAGGTCTTTTTGCGTTGCTGAGTTCACCAGTGCTTGCTTTCTTTCTCAGGATGTACCAAACTAGATGTAGATTTTGCCACTCGTAATATTGTAGCAATTTCTCAGATGGGTTTTTTCTGTTTTCGCAGCTTAAGGATGGCTTCTTTCACCTGCATGGAGAGCTCCTTTGACCGCATGTTGTCTGTTCACGGCAAAATCTTCCTGCTTAATTCAGCATTTCTCAACCTTTAACTATTTGCGACCCAAGTTTTCATAACAGTTTTAATCGCGCCCCCCCCCCCTCCGCCCAACACTCTTTTGAAATGTAGATGCATATTTTATTATACCTACTTAACTTTTATCGACATTTATCAAACTCTATATTTATGGTTCTAGTATCAGAATATAGTTTAAGATAATTTGTTTTGGTTTCAACAGATGTTTTTTTCAGATTTTTGATTCTTGTTTTCTTTTTTTCACATCTTCGCGCCCCCCTTTTTGTTACTTCCCCCTTAGGGGCCGCTACAGGTTGAGAACCACTGGCTTAATTGATAAGGACATAACGACAGACTTGCCCACACCTGGCCATGAAATAGCCTTTGAGTCAATTGTCCAATTACTTTTGAGCCCCTGAAATGAAGGGATTGTGTTAAAGAAATGTTTTTGTTCAACCCACTGAATTATAGCTGAAATTCTGCACTTCAACTGCATCTGAGTTGTTTCATTTAAAATTCATTGTGGTAATGTACAAAACCAAACTTAGAAAAAAGTTGTCTCTGTCCAAATATTTATAGACCTAACTATATGTCTGCTGTCATCACAGTTACTTGGGAATAATTGAAAGCTGTTTCCACAAACCAGCATTCTTCTTTTGTTTTGAATTCATACCTACCTTTTCCGTACTCTCAATTTTGTGCGTGGCAGTTGTTTGAATCTGCTGGCACCCCCCTTATTCTGCACACGACACCTCTTGTTTTTACGTGTCATGTCATATTTTGCAAATGTCCCTTCTTTATTGTGTGCATCACATTTTATTTTGTGCGCAGCATTTATTAAAACAAATTTCTGCCACTTGTCCTTTATGGTTACTGTAAGAAACACTTTACTTATTTAACATACGAGTCCAGTTAAAATAATAGTCAGGATGAAAATCTAATGTAACAGGGGCTTTAAAACTACTGGCACAGTGGGAGAATAGAATAGAGAATAGAAACAATTCCAATAAGGTGGAACTTTCAATATCTGAAACCCAGTAATCTTAATACAGAGCTAACAATCAAAAACCATAGAAACCAAAAACGAGACAGCAAACCTTTACAAAAAAAGAGAAGGACAAAAGGGAGCTGAGGAACAACTAATGCCATAGCAAAATGGCCATGGAAGTAGGTGGCTTATTTAGGTCTCTTAAATGAATACAGATTGAGATAATACAACAACTGTGTGTCTTAACTGAGAAAGGTTAGGTTAAGGGAATAGTAAGGGAAGAAACGTACACACACAAACACACTAGCGTCAATTCAGCATTGCTAATCCTGCTAACCCACAATATCCATCTACATATTCTGAATCCATTTAATCCAATTTAGGACCAGAGAGCAATTGAGTTTGTGCTTGTAGCATTGGGTGCAGGTCAGGAACCAACACAGAAGAGACAATTGTTCAATCATAGGACACATTCCTGAACAACATACATTTACTCAGGACATGCCAATTTAGGGATGGCACTCTCATCCTTGGGAATCTGTCAGTATTGCAGGGTCCATCTTTCAAGACAAATGGGAAGCAATAAAATAAATAAATAGGTATTCTGCCATGAAAATAATTAGTATGTGATTGGCAGTTACAATATATGAACCAAGTATAATGCTTACTGTCAGTAAGATGCCTGAAATGATTTGATCAAGTTGTGGTGTGAGAGGCTGATTTCTAGGGAAGCATCCGGAGTTGCTCTCAGTTTATTGCCTTTAATTTATGTGACATCCACGGCAGAATATCATATTAATATGTGGTGATGAAAGGCTGTAAACAATCAGTTGCCTATTGTGACAGTGGTGGATATCCATTAAGAAGTAATATCTAAAATGCAACAAGTTCAAGTTAACCCTTCAAGCTGCTGTCTGCTGATAGATCTGTCAGTTCGTTTTACAATACAGAGAAAAAAGGGCAATCTCTTCTGATGCACAAATTGCTAAAAAATTGTCCAAAACTCAAAGATTACCATTCTGTGCATCCTCTTGAAGGTAATCTTAAATGTTTTTCACAACTGAGTCAAATACTGGGTGGCAACATTGGGCATTAGAAGTGGGAGCAAATATATTTTCTTGAATTCTTTGATTTTGTCCGATTCTAAAAAAATGTCTATTTCTTTCTTGCGTTGACAAATTCACCTGGTTCAACTTATCAGATTTATCTGATAAGCAGGTTGATTTTGCACAAAAATCACCATCAATGTAATGCTCTGCCAAAGTAAACTGTTGCTCATGCTGAAATGAATGCACTAATTGACAGTTTTCACAACCGCATTCATGATGTCATCTTCTTCATAGCCATACTTTACAGACGTAAAAAAACAATCTGTCCGCTTCACTAGTGGTGGCCTCTCCTATATTTTCTTAAGAAAACCATTATCTAACCCTGTCATCTGAGTAGCAATGTTTGTGCTGACATCTGCAAAATGTTTTGAATCAAATCTCTTTTTCAATGAAGGAATCATCAAGGAAACAGGTCAGGTTAGGTTGGGGAGCATGCATTGGTACAGCATGTTGCTGCACCCACCACATGACAAAACAGCTTGGGATCCTGGTTGACAACCCCTTAGATAAAAACGAGGTCCCATCTCCTGGAATTGACCATCTATCTGCCACAGCCAGGTGTTACATGGGTATGCCCTTGGCCAGGTCCAGCCACTCAGGTCCTCAGCAATGAGGATCCTGTGAGCCGGATCACCCTTGGGGAATCACGCTACATGGCCATAGTACCATAACTGATGCTCCCTCACAATGGTGGTGGGGGTGTACTCCTTGGTGATTGGTGCGCACACATATGAAATAGATAAGCACCTGGGGTCCTCTTTGAAGATCAGCACCATTGCGATTGCATATTCATTTTAGAAGCGGAGGGTCCCCTATAAGATTGGAATACTCACTATCACATATGAAAATGATGAGCGAGGAGCACCCTCACAATCACACACGAGAAGACATTTTGGTGCCCTCCCTGGGCCTATACCTAGAGTCCTCCCTGTCCACATAGTGACCACCCTGAGCTCAGTCTATTATGCTTCTTTTTGTTTGAAACCCTCATTGTATGCATGTTATTTGCTTGTAATTCTGAATTGTAAATTGATTTCCTTTTAATCTCTTTTGACAGGACATTTCACCTAATGAGCAATCCAGGTCTTGTTCTAGCTGTTGCTATGCCAAAAATAAAACCAGGAGATAATGCAACTGTGGTACAAGTATCTGGTTGTCCCCTTGTTCTTCAGGTATGCCGATGACTTTTTGTAACATTTTTCCCTTAATTAAATTGTTTTACTGCTGGTGTGTCAATTACCAGAATGACCAAATTCCCTCAACTCATATTGTATAATTCTCAGCCACAATTTTGTAATTATTATAATTAGACTGAACTATCCATATCTTTCTTCCATATCATCACTGCTCACACACGCAATAACATTGCAGCAGGGGCAAGACTGGAATCTGCAAAATGGGATGGGCCCGGCTAACATCCGGGTAGGTGCATCTTCATTTTGAGTCCAGGAAAAATGGCTTATCAAAACAAGTACTTAAAGTATGCAAAAGGATTAAGAATTTAAAGAAATAAGGAAAGTTTTGTTCCAAATGATTAATTTCAACCATCCTCCATAAATAGTCTTTGTGTAGCAAACAACAACAAGAAAAATGCTAAGAAGACTAATATCTTATAAGCAGTCACTAATAGTGTTGATCAGCGAATTTCTCAGCATTATTCACATCAAATTGGCTGCTTCATGTTCACCTGTGTTTGGTGAATCTGATCATTTGGCTGGTTTAGGAGAACTTTCTTTCCCAGTGCCCCATAATGCTTTGCAAGGCCAGTGTGCCATCCCCTGGAGCTGAAACAGCGAACATTGGATGAGACAGCCCCCCGGGCATATAATGCTGATCATTTGCATTACATACTCTGTGGGACCTAATTAGTAGTAGAACAGATAATTAAATATGGCGGTTCTCAAAATTTTATTTTTATGAAACATATAAATAACAAGTTATTTTTGCTTGTCGCCAAATGTGCAGGTCAATCTTCGAGTTCCACATCAGTGTAAGAGAAGGAGGTGTGTGCCTTATACATGCGTAATTAGCCACGTGCAGATAAAAAACAAACCCTGAAGGACTCTGATGCCCACCTATGATTTCAGCATCCCAACTTTCTTTTGACAAAGTCTATGATTGTATGTTTCTGACTGCATTCTTTCTTCTTTGATCTCACTGAGGCATGGTGTTGCAGTGATTGGTACCGCTGCCATACAGCTCAGGTTACCTTAATGGCCACAATAGTCGATTCAGTTGGCTGACGTTTCTGTAGCCCTCTGGGACACTTTAAAGATGATTGCTCCATTATAATCCAGTCAAATCTACTTCAGTTTATCCTTCCTCATTGACTTCAATGCAGTTCGCCGAGTTTGGTGATATTTGTAAACACTTCCATGATTTCTCTGAACTCCTTGTGAAACGAATACCATTGAGTTCACTCATCACTAGTCACAAACAGAAACAAAAAAATTCAGACTACAGCAAGTTTATAAAAACAGTTAAACAGTTTACAAATTGTGCAGTTCAGGAGTGTACAATTCGTAACAGAAAAGTAGTCACACATTTTGTAAAACATAATACCAATAAAAGAAATAACACAAACAGTAACACAATTATTATAGTCACAGGTCATTTTAAATCTAAAGATCTGATTATCTATATATATAATTCACTAAGGCAAGACAACCATGGAAAGCACGCCGGAAGTAGCGTGGATTCACTAAGCCGCCGACAAGTGAGACACCTATGGTGCACGCAGGAAGGAGCCACGCCCACCAACTCCAAGACCATTGGATACGACGACAACTCACAGAGCCACGCCCACCAACTCGGACGCGACGACACAGAAAAACCGGCGTCATTTATATTCGTCTGTCGTAGAGGTCACATGCAGCTCTGACCCATGTTGACTGTTAATAGAGGCATGTTTCTCGCGGAGGTGAATCGCCATATGCGGCGTGTAAAACTGTTTGCGAGGGGTATCCCATGGGATCCTTAAAACGTTCCTTTACAACTGAGGTTAAAACACAATGAAGTAAGCAGTCTTTAAAAAAATTAGTTTTCGGTTGCGACGCACGACCGCGTGCACTATAGCAAACTGTTTTACACGCTACATACAGCAATCCGCATCCACGACAAACATGCGTCTTCTTAGATACTCCTGCACTTTGAACACACCCCCCTCCCACCGTGGTCGGGTGTCTTGGTGGATTATATATACAAAGGCAGCCAAAACCGCACAGAGCAATGAAAAGTCTACGTGAGTCACAGGTGCATCTGGACTGTACAAAGACTTGAGTGACGACTTGGAGGTGGGCACATCAGCAGGCAGTGTATACTGAACGAGAAACCAGCAGACTAGCATGACAGAGGGAGCGGAGTGGATGTCCTTCTCCTCTCCTCCCATTCCACCCTGATCGCCGCACGGACGATTGTGTGTTGGTTCGTTCCGTGCATTGGTTGAAACCCAATGAAGGAAGCAGTCTTTAAAAACCAATAAGCCCTGTGCCTCTGTTTCATTACCGTCTCACCTGCTTCACCAATGCAGGCCCCGCAACAGGCAATCCGGCGGCCGGGCAGCCAACCGGGTAACCAAAGTCTTTGGGTTCAGGGGGGAGTATGGTTACAAAGCTGAAACTTAAAGGAATTGACGGAAGAGCACCACCAGGTGTGGAGCCTTTTGCTTCATTTGACTCAACACAGGAAAACACACCCGGACACGGACAGGATTGACAGATTGATAGCTTTATCTTGATTCTGTGGGTGCTGGTGCATGGCTGTTCTTAGTTGGTGGAGCGATTTGGCTGGTTATTTCTGAAAACGAACGAGACTAACGCCTGCTAAATAGTTACACGACCCAACAGTGGTTGGCGTCCAAATTCTTAGAGGGACAAGTGGCTTTCAGCCACGTGAGATTGAGCATTAACAGGTCTGTGATGCACTTGTATGTCCGGTACTGCCGCGCGCTACACCGAATGGATCAACGTGTGTCTACCCGGCGTGGGTAAGCCGTTGAACCCCATTCGTGATGGAGACCGTGGCTTCCAATTGTTCCCCACAAACGAGAAATTCCCAGTACGTGCGGGTCATACGCTCGCACTGATTACGTCCCTGCCCTTTGTAAAGCCCTCCATGGTCGGATGACTTGGTGGGTTATATATAAAAAAAAAGCAGCCGGGACTGCAAAGAACAATGAAAAATCAACGTGGAAACCGGCTGAGGCGGTGTTTGGAAAATTAACAGTCAACGTGACTAACAACAACAACAACAACATTTATTTATATAGCACATTTTCATACAAACAGTAGCTCAAAGTGCTTTACATATTAAAGAATAGAAAAATGAAAGACACAATTATAAAACAAAATAAATCAACATTAACATCGAATAAGAGTAAGGTTCAATGGCCAGGGGACAGAAAAACAAAAAACTCCAGGCGGCTGGAGAAAAATAAAAGCTGTAGGGATTCCAGACCATGAGACCGCCCAGTCCCCTCTGGGCATTCTACCTAACATAAATGAAACAGTCCTCTTTGGATTTAGGGTTCTCACGGAAGGGCTTGATGATGATGATGGTCACGTAGACTTCTGCCTTTTAATCCGTCCATCATTGTTGGTGCATCATGAAGCTTTGAGTAGGTGGAGGTGGCGCAGGCCACCACAACAAAGAAACCGGAAAAAGAAACAGAAAAGAGAGTAGGGGTCAGTAGCGATTTTAGAGCCACCATGAATAGTTATTTTGAGGAAATTGAACATATAGAGTATCAGGATTAAGTTAAATTAAGATTAAAATGAAGTTATAAAAAGGCCATGTTAAAGTAATGTGTTTTCAGCAGTGTTTTAAAGTGCTCTACTGTATCAGCCTGGCGAATTCCTATTGGCAGGCTATTCCAGATTTTGTACTGATTTTTGGACTGTACACAGATGAAAGCGACTCAGGTAGGGAGTTGGGGGCGGGCACATAAGCGGGCAGTGCGTACTGAACGAGCGCCGTTCAACCCCGTCCTTCGCTTTGGAAGGAGAAATCGCGACGGCGCTCCTCCGGTTTTCAGTCACGGACAATTGTATGTTGGTTCATAGCGTGCATTGTTGCAATGTTACTTTTCTTGGTGGTTTATTAAATTACGGATTTTTCAAATGTTTATTTTTTCCTCTGTGCTTAAAAATCATTTAAAAAGCGGCCTGATTATGCGGCCTTATTATCTTTTAAGAAACTACACAAAAGTTTTATTTTCAAAAGGACACTATAGCAGAATAAGAAGGGTTGCATTGGGAAAAGACAGAACTAATTATGAAAACTGGGCATCTAGAAGAGAACACATGCATCTCCAAATACTGAAAAACTTAGTGGAAAAGATGGATGTCACCAGAGACATGGTGACTTCAAATTCCTGCCACTATCATGTGAAAATGACTGACAGTGCAGGAGACGCCAAGACAGCCATGTGACCCAACATTTGCGTAATAGACATATGCGAGCCGACAAAATAGCGCCGATTAAAATGCGCCGTCAAAATTGCCCCGACAAAATCGTGAAAGTTTCATTAAATATGAATTACTAGTTTAAAGCATATATAATAATGTTTATTTTAGAAGTCAATATTATGAGACACGGCATGCCATCAGCATGGCATGCAGATAGTCCTTAAGATCACGCCCTGCATATGTAGGAAGAATTGCAGCAAGGGCGTACCACTCTCTTGGCCTCTCTTGCGATTTTGTCGTGGCGATTTTTTTGGCGCGCATTTGTCGAAAACCAGTTAGCGGGTTTGTCGACGCTCATTTGTCCGTCGCGGTTTTGTCGGGGTGCATATGTCTATCACTCTTTTGTCGGTGAACTGACAGCCACAAGGGTCTGGTGGACATAAGCTGAATGGAAAGCTGTATGGACTTTCGCTAACTGTTTTAGACATTTGAGTCAGTAGGGATTGGTAGTTGATGGTGCTGCTGGCATGGGCTAGTGTTCTGACCAGGATGGTACATAATTCCTTACCTGGCTGAGATGCAGCTTTACTTAATTGCCAAGAAAAAAGACAGGCTGTTACCTGCCTTTGCCAGTAGGTTGCTAGCATCCTGGTTGGGAGGTCAATGTTACAGAGTGACAGGAGGAGGCTGCCTGTTTAGGCTATTTACTGCCCGACATGCTAGATGGCAAGCAGCCCTGGGATATGGTACCCATATGTATACTGGTATGCTGGGAATTGTAAGCCCTTGGGGCAGCCACGTTGGGTTCTGTGGATACTGCCAGGGGGTGCTGCAGGGATCTGTGTTTCCTACTTTAGGGAGCTTCTGCCTGACCTGGAAGTGCTTCCGACAGGCAACCCCCATGGTGCTGGTAGTTGCTCATAATGCAGACTGGGGGGGAAGGATGCTTAAAGGTCTGGCGTGCATGGCTCTTTAGTAACATACAGTAAATGGTCCCCTATGTGTCTAATGTGCACTTACAATATTAGTAGGATGTTTGTGTCTAGAGCCATGCACCCATTGAGTTACCAAAACAGTGCTCCATAGTGACCATAGCATAGAATGGGTTGTTTCAGGTTAAACTTTCATAAATACCATCCCTCGCTGTTTATGTCACCAAAAGGATTGACCGGCTCTGATTATATGTTAGTATTTATACAGTATATTACATTCTAATTATGCTGTTTTATTTGTGTTTTTTGTTTACATTGCATAACTGTGACAATTCTCAGGAGACATACAAGTAAGAATTTCATTGTACTCTGTACACTTAAAAATAATAAACTTTTGCCTGCTTGAAACTTGATCTTAATATATAAATGCATATAATAAATGTGTAAATATTATGATTTTTTTATTTCTCTTGCAGAAATACAAAGCTTTCAGCTATGGTGTTGCAAATCAAAAATGGGGCTGGATATCAGATATAAAAGTTCTGAGTGCATTTTATTCCACACAGATGGATCAAGAAATCACAGCTGCCAACCAGGCATCTTTATGTACTTTCACTGTCTCGGGCAAGGAAGAGTTAGACCAGCAGGTTTTTTTTAATAACTTATATTGTACTGAAATATCACTTCTGAATTGTTTGCCTCTTCTTTATATAACTACAGTACCAAAAAAATACCTCTCCTTTTATTTCAAGGGCTTTTTCTTTTACACAAACCAATCGAACACAAACACGAAGATAACTGTGTGCTTAGCGTGTGCAAGAGCTTTAAGAGGGAAGATCATTTTGACAAAACTGCCTCCTGGTATCTCATTCTCCTGTGCCACTGGTTGCAAGAAAAGTCGCCTTAATCCTTCAGGACCCTTTAAATGTCTGAGTGTTGTGAAGGTGGGAGTCACACTTACTTTGCATCATATGTTCACATGTATCATTCTCTTCAGATTATTGTCATTTTATTAAAGAATGTTATAAAAATGGGTAATGAAATGTAAGTAACTTATAATGTGAAGAGCTGCTGTTGTTTGAATCATCTGAATGTGTATTATTATTTTTAGGGGCACTTGTTTTTTATTTTAAAGTTGTAGACAAATATCTATTATTAATGTAACATAATTTTCTACAGTGTATATATTTCTCTTCCACGTTTCCAAGACGCATATGTTAGAATAATGCGTGGTTCAAATTGGCACTGTGTAAGTGGTTCCTATGATGGACCTCCTGTCCAGGGCTAGGTCGTGCTTTTAGCCTAATATTGCAGAGATACATTCCAGACCCAGACAACCCTGAAGCAGAGTAAAATTTTGTTTGAAATTGTTATGTTATAAATATCAATACAGTTGGCCCCCAGTGTTCAATGCAGGTTTATAGGGAGCTGAGGTCTGGGCATAAACAGGCATACATCATAGAGACATAAATCATAGTTTACACATTAAACATCGTAAAAACAGCTCCCATAGGATAAAGATACAAAATAAAATAGGACCCAGAATGGATCCCTAAAGAACACCACATTTATAAGGAGCAGTAAATGAAAAAAAAAGAATTGAAAGTTATTAAAAAGTACTTATCAGTAAGATATGACCTAAACCAATTTACAGCAGCCCCTTTAAGCCCCACAAGAAGCTCAAACCGCAACAGCAAGACCTCATGGTCAATAGTGTGAAAGGCTGCAGAAGGGTCTGAGAGGACAAGGACTGCTGTCCCACCTGAGTCAGTAATAAGAGAGATGTCAGTAAATACTATCAGATAGGCTGTCTCAACACTATGATAATGCTTAAAGCCAGGTTGGTAGATCTCAAATAAATTATTGTAGTTAAGATGATCAACTAATTGATTATAAATTATTTTTTATAATATTTTAGCCAAAAATGTCATTTGGGAAATTGGGGGAAAATTAGCTAACACACCAGGATCAAATTCTGCCTTTTTAAGACAGGGTCACACCACCGCATGTTTATAAAATGAGACCACCACACTAATAGATCCATTTATAATAGCCAACAATGCTGGATGCAAGATATCAAAAGCTTCCAGTAAGAGGTGTGGTGGAACAACATCAAGGGGACAAAAATCAGGTCTAAGTGTGTCAATAGTACTATTTAGCTATGAAAGTGACATAGCATCAAAGGCTTCCAAAACAATACCATGATTAACAACAGGAAGTGCATAACCCGTTGGAACAATATCAGAGCGGATGGTATCTTTTTTTTGCTAACAAAGATCAAAATAAACTGTTCACATGAATGAAAAGTACTATTTAATCCCATCTCTGAATGGGGGTAAATAGCCACATTAATTTCATTAAATAAAACCCTGAGTTTCTTAGAATGAGAGGATACCAAATCTGAGATGTTACCAGGTGTACATTTCATAACTGCTTCCTGAAAATATAACAGAAAAAGCCTAAAAATCTGTTTAGATACAGTCAGCCTGTCCTTCTTCCATCACCGTTCAGCAATCCTGCGGACACTGCACATACAGCTGCCGTGTGGTGTCCTTAAGCCATGGAGCAGGTTTTCCCTTTTTACAGCATATTTTAAGGGGAGCAATAGAGTCTATACAGTTTAACATGATGAAATTAAAGCTAAGACAGAATCATCAATACTATCACACTTGCCTTGTAGATCAGAACTGGAAAACATGGTTTTAAAATCAGAATTAATAGAAGAATTTAAAAAGCAAGAATAGCAGGTAGCACAGCTTGCAGTAGCAACATCAACAGTAATATTCAAATCCATCATTAGAGAAAAATGATCAGTAAAAGAAACATCACATAAAATGTCGGAATATCATATAAAAAGACGAACATCACATAAAATGTATCCAATTTGAGCTGCTGCTGCTCCCTCACACCTAGAAGGTGATGGGTTTCAATCCCAGACTAGTAACAGCTTGTATGGTGTTTACATGCTGTCTATGTTTGTCGGTCTGATTTTCTCTGGCGCTTTGGTTTTCATGTTAGGCTAATCAGGAACTCTAAAACAGCATAAGATGAGTACATGCATGAGTGTTGGGCTAGTGTGCTGTCCACGGCTGGTTTCTAATTTGAACTTGATCCTATTGCAGTAGGATCAAGATTGTTATGACCCAGAAATTGGAATAAGAAGTTTCAGAAAATGGATTAATGCCTAACATTTCCTCAGTCATGATCTACAAACATGTCATGCAACCAGTAATGACAGCTCCCTGCAACTTTGACCTAATTAATGGATATTTTACAAATGTGTTACATCTTTCAAAAATTTATTTTCTGTGCACTCCAGACCGATCTTTTTGCTTCTGAAGCCGAAAACACTCTCCGATATTATGAGGAAATATTGAATTCATTGAGAAAGGAGACATCCATGCAAACTATCTCTCAAGAAATTTCTGCAGCAAGAACTCAACAATCTGTGAAAATAATGGCCTACAGAAATGGAGCAGGCTATAAGGATGGCCAATTGATCATTGCAACTACGATGCCAATGGTGAGTGTGAAAAGGTGCAAAAAGCCTGAACAAATTAAATTTCAAAAAAAGATTTAAAGCCATCTTATTCTGCAATGTTTGAATCAAGCAGGTTGCAAATTAAAAATTAATAATCTCTGAAACAATAAAAGAAATTGTTCCAAATTGCTAAGGGGACTTGGATTTCATTCTTAAGTGTAAAAACAGGCATATAGCTTTCATGTAAACGATACACCTAAAGATTGTGTTCCCAGTTATAGCTTCCTTCTACAATTATAGGACTTGTTTATGAGACCCCTGAGTGTTGACTGTAGCATTTAGCAGCTGTGTAATTAGGTGCCACTTCCATAAATGGTGAGTGAGTTTGAATATTCTTCAACATTTCACTCCCAAAGGACATGTGGCTATTTGAGATCCTGGAGAAAATCACCAAACATTGATTTCAGTGTAAACCTTCTCAGTGAAAGGGGGGGTGATTGTTGGCAATCTAGGATAAAAATCACACTACGCTGTGTCAACCTTTGTTATAATATTTCATTGTCAAAGTGACTGGCTATACCTGATTAAAATTGGATTTGGGTGATAATGGGTTCTCACTGCTTGTCTGGGCAAGAAGAGCTTTCTCTTTTGCTGCTGGTTAGCTACAACCCTAAGTGTATGTGCTGCAAAGGCTGAAAAAAATTGTAAAAATGAATGAGGGTGTGATTGAGGTGTTTATGATTTCCAGTGTTTTCTTTTATAAAGTATTTGTATTTATTTATATTTTATTAAAGATAGTAAAATTAGGAGCCCATCAAAAAAAAAAACACCCCTGCTAATCTTATGAGGCCTGGCTTGCCCATATATGTTGACCATGAGTTCATTACTGACAAATGGAATTATCACTCAACCGAAAAAATTGTTTAGGAGAGAGAGATATAAAACCAGTAATAAAAGGGGACTTGAGTTTTCTAGCTATTGTAGATGCCATCCAAGTTTTTCTGGAGATCAGGAGTCTGCAACTCCAGTCCTGGAGGGCCCCAGTAGCTGCAAGTTTTCATTGTACCCCTTTTCTTAATTAGTGACCTGTTTTGCTGCTAATTAACTCCTTTTGAATTAATTTTATTTGACTTGCTCTTGAAGACTCGGATCCCTTAATTGTTTCTTTTTTATTAATTAGCAGCCAAACAATAATTTGATATAAAATTAGCAAAACATGGCCAGGAAACGGTGTTGATCCAGAGGAAAAGCCCATGTAGACAGTGCCAGGATTCTGAGACTGTGAGGCAACAGTACTAATCACTGTGCTATTGTGCTACTATCACTGCAAATATTGCACTTTATTTTATACTTTTTAATATACATGCACTCAATTCATTATCGCATTTATAGACTTATTATCATTTTTGAGCCAGTGTCTGAGGACTTAACCATTTTCTTGTTCAAAGTTCTTTGTGCTAACATCCTCTATAGTCCTTCTCTTATACTGTATATCCTCTGTGGGCTTTTTGAAGCTTCCATTTCATTGATTTATAACTGAAACACAAATTAAGTGTGTGATTTGTTAGCTGATCTCAATGACAATACATTTCTGTACTTGGAAAACTGAATGTTTCTTTTACCTTTTTATTTAGCTACTTTCCATGTGCACGACTAGACTTGAGCTATCAAGTGCAGCCTGTAGATTGTACACAGCTGATGGGACTCCAGCCTTTAGGATATCAGAATTAATGGCATGGGCTGTGAATGAATGCTTTCTAGCAAGCAACACAGAAGAGCAAGAGGAAAACCAAGATTCTGAGCTAGCTATTCAACAAGAAGATGATACTGCAAGCGGTAAACTAGCACAAGATATACCTGAAACCAAGCTGACTGGTAATCAGTCTTGATTATTATTTTAGTAATTTAATTAATATTTCACTGTTCACCACTGGGTAGAAATATTAAAGACCTCAGACATCTTGCACAATCACTTTTCTCCATCCTCCATTTATGATCATTAGCACTCATACCACTTGTATCAGGGACAGTTTATATCCACATGTCACAAGGCTACTGACAATTGTATAAGAGTGTTTTGAATAATTGACTGATGTAACATTTAATATAAAAAATTAAGGTAATAACTTATGGCTATATTTCTTAACCAAAGTGGGCCATGGGCTGCTGTCGTTGGTTGTGTTGTGTCACGTAACAGTGGGTTGCTGTGGGTCACAGTTCCGGTGATTGCACTTGAATCCCCTTGCTCTGCTGATCGCTGCCCCAGTGGGAGGTCAAGACATTTACATGGGAGAATGTTGGTCATGACACCAAAACGGCTGTGAAGCATTGACTTACATGACAACCCAATTGGCTGTCAGTAAGACATCCACTGACCCAGGAAACATAAAACATCATACTAATATTTCACACTGGAAGAGGAGCTTGACCGTTTACATTCTTCTGTCTAGCTGACAGTCCTTTACATATTTTGAGAAACAGTGAGTTAAGCAGGTCAATGAGTCAGTCCTGAGAACTGAACTTTCAAGTCATGGTTTATAATCCACCCGTGATTAAGCCACTTAAAAAGAGGAGAAAGAGGAAAAAAGAAACACTGGAATAAATTAAGTAAACTTAAGTAAGTATTTCTTCATTCCATTTTGCAGTCAAACGTTTCACTAATTGTACTCTGGGCTGTATGGACTTTGATGGAAATTGAAAAGTTATTTGGCTCAATGCTCTTTCCTACCAGTCAATGGCAGTTATGCTTTATTGATTCTCCAAGCTGATAGGAATATTGATTCATCAAAAGATGTTAGCCAGTGATATAGGACAACCAGGCCCATTGGGTGTCCACCTGGACAACAAACATATGGCATCATTCCAAGGAACAAAAACTTTTTTTTAAATCAGTAGTAACAGAGTTACTAAAACCATCAAATACAAGAAACGTTTGAGAAAGGATAGATTTTGGGATGATGGTGGAAAAATCACAGATATTAAGAAAAAATAGAGAAAGGAGGTAGTGCCAGCAAACAACGCCTAAGGAGCATAAATGAGAATACTGCTGTACTATACCTTCCAGATGGGTTAGATACACATAATGTGTGTGATAATCTATTCCCACAATACTGTATGTTTCCTAATTATGTTTTCCTATATGGACAAATTTATATTAATTTTCTAAATTCTGTTTTGAACCTTCTGCATATAAACTGTTAAAGTATAGATGAAACATATTAAGACAACAGGTGATAACGTGACTTGTCCTACTGTTTATATGGGTGAGTGGCTCCAGGTTTTTGCTGTAAACAATTATGTAATAAAAAACTAATTCTTGCTGGTAGAAACACTTTGGCTTTATGTGAAGATAAAGCCTATTCTAACAACACTGGGCACAGGACTGTGATGGCCAGGATTGGCTGCAGCTGGTGTACTCCAGATGCAGATGTCAGATTTCCTTTCTTCTCAGTCCAGAGCATCATTCTCCCTTGTTTCCCCTTCTCAACCCATCAGGTCTTCTCAGCTAGTGGAGATGCCGGCAGCTGTGATCAATTTCTCCAGCTCTTGTTCCAACTGCCTCATACAGCATCTGCTTGACGTGAGACCCAGGATCTATGGGATCCCTCGGAGGTCACTCAGTCATTCTCTCTCTGTTCCTTCCAGGCTGTGCCTTTAGGTTTCTTTTTTGATCCTCCTCTCTATCCTGCTCAGTCACCTTTTAAAAGGACAGGGGTGCAAGTGCTAGTGAGGAAATCGGCCAAACCACGCACATCAGCACGTGAATGCAGGCTCGTCAGTTTCCCCACCAATACCCCAGAGCTGCTTGTCCCCACCAAACTTAAGTGCACCAAGTTTATTAAAAAAAAATTAAAAATGGGTACAATCAGGTACACACCCATACTCTCTCAAACTGGGTCAGTTCACAAGGTAGATACAAATTCTTGTACTTGCAAAAAAACACATCACTGCTGGATTTTTGCATTCTACTGAGATACCAATTAAACTAGCTTTCTGTGAAATGCTGGCTGTTTCCCAATATATTTACACTTGTGTCTTCTCTTTGTAAATGCATTTTTTTATTTTTCTAGTAATACATTGTTTTTCAAATGAAAAATTAACATTAAAAACCATTTGCTATTTTCATAACATTTTTTTCAAAATGATTGTGTACAAGAAAATGAAAGATGCAAATTGTACATTTCTGGGATGCTAAACTAAGAAATTTAAATATTTAAAAAGGCAAGCCAAGATTTTATGTATCTTTTTTAATATAGTAAAAACAATGCAGTGAATTTCAATGAAGTGCTTCATCTCTGTATTACTGGGGATGGATTATCTTTTGAAATACTGCGTAGCCACCACAAATGGCAGCCTTGACCTACCAGTCATTTCATAAAAGTGATTTACAAGAGGAATATCTTAAACATGCAGTGTAATCTTATTTGAAATTACAGTTCAGGCCACATGGAAGGTTCTTTTTTTCCCTTTTTTGTCTTGAACATAATATGAGAATGTTTTATACAGATACACATTTTTGGAATGTTTATTTTTATTTTTTAATTTTTTACTAGCCGTCCCCCACGGCTTCACCCGCATAGAAATGAAACATGACAGTGAGGAGGGCCCTGCCTGGCTCCCTACTCCTGACGTCACGCTTCCCCGTTCCCTCGGTCCGCAGCCTCTCTCGGATTAGCACAAATATATCACTCCTGCAAGCGAACTATGATTCTGAGATTGATGAAAGAAGTCGCAAAAACAACCGGAATGTTCAAACAAATTCTAGATAAAAGCCAGATCTAAATCTGTTTAGTAGTTCTCTCGTTCACTAGCTAAGCAGATGTAACGTACATGCCCCAAGGATGCCACACGAATGAGGAGGGCCTGACACCCCTCCCCTCGGTCTGCTGCGCAAATAAATTGAACTTTGATACTTAGCGCGATGAAAGAGGTTGCAAAATCAGTCGGAATGTTCAAGCAAATTATAGAAAAAAATCCGTTAAGTAGTTCTCTCATGAAAAGTGGACAGACATACACACGTTGGATTTTGTATATATAGAGATTTTGTAGGGTCTAATTATTAAGATTTTACTTATATGAGTGATAACCTAATAACATTTATTCTTCTTTACTTCCCAGAAAAAAGCAAAAGCCTAAAACCTGCATTCAAATCCAAGCACGTTCATATAACATCAGAAACTCTGGATAGCCTGGATGAAACCCTGCTCACCCTTATTTTAAGGAACCCAGTTGATGTGTGGGTCTCATGTGGAGAGCCTTTTCTTCCTTTGCAAGGTAAACATAATGCAGTATAATTATAGTATCAGCAACTTTGGATGAGCGATGCTTACTGGAAGTAAATTTATTTAATTCTTTATTGGAACCCACCAGAAATGCATTTATTTCAGAACATTAGTTTTTCAAAGTGACACAACTGTATGTGTTCATTTTAAATTGAACTAACTTGCCTAATATCTAAATAATCAAAGTGTGAAATCATACACAATTTGATGTGTTTTTCAGTCTCTTCTTAACTGTAAAGGAAACATATCATTAGTAATGATTATTAGAAACCCAAGGTTACACGGGCATTCTGCTTTTACATCGGAATGCTATTAGCTTTACAGAATGAACATCCTACACAAATCAACAGGAGCTGTGGTATGATCGATATGTTTATCTGCACAACTCAAAAATGTAAAAATGCACATTACATTAATTATGTGTTTTTACAGAAATTATGTAACAAGATGAAAGTCCTTTTTTGACATTATGGTTCATGGCTTCCATATTTAATTTTCAAAATACATGGCACTTTACTTTTAAGGAGACAGTTTAGTTTACAAAACAGTGCTATGTCAATGCCATTCTATATAACTACTTTGCTGTTCTCAAATTCTGTTAAATAATTTAAAAAATAAACTTAAATATAACTACAACAAAGTTGGGGTGGTATGGAAAAATGCAAATAAAAAAACAGTGATTCTTAAATTTTCTTTGACTTTCATTTCATTGCAGACAGTATGAGCCCAATATATTTCATGTTTTGTTTGGTTAACTTCATTTTCTTTGTTAATATACATCAATTCCTGCATTGCAGGCCTACAACACATTCTAAAAAGACGGTATAGTGTTCACCACTTTGTAATGTCACCATTCCTTCTCACAACACTTAAAAGATATTTTGACGCTGAGAATACCAAGCGATGAAGTGTTTCAGTTGTTATTTCTGGTGTTCTATTCTTCCTAAACACGTCTTAAAGTGTGCGACTGTGCAGGGTCATCATTGCAATTTTCATTTGAAAATTCTCCACACATTCTCTATTGGGGACAGGTCAGGACAGCAGGCAGGCCAGACCATTACCGGTATCTTCTTCTTTCACATTCATGCCCGTGTAATAAGTGCAGAATATGGTGTTGTATTGTCTTACTAAGAAATGCATGGATGTCTCTGGAAAAGATGTCATCTTGAAGGTAACATATGTTGCTCTAAAATCTCAATTTTCTTTTCTGCATTAATGCTGGCATTACAGAAGTACAAATTACCTTTGCCAAGGGCACTGGCACAACCCCATACCATGACAGACCCTGGCTTTTGGACTTGTTATTGATAACAGTCTGGATGGACCTTTTTATCTTTGGTCTGGAACACACAGTGTCCTTTTCTTCCAAAAAAGATCTGGAATACTGACTCACCTGACCACAATACATTTCCCCTATGAGAT
Source organism: Polypterus senegalus (assembly GCF_016835505.1). Lineage (NCBI taxonomy): Eukaryota > Metazoa > Chordata > Cladistia > Polypteriformes > Polypteridae > Polypterus > Polypterus senegalus. The sequence goes on along the minus strand of NC_053154.1, from coordinate 58,737,147 downwards.
GGTCCATCCCAGATGCATCCCAACCCAGAGAAGTTGATGCCGCTGCTGGACAAGGTTAACATAAGGCTTCTTTTTTGCACAGTAAAGTTTTAAGTAGTATCTGTTAATGTAACTCTATATTGTAATGCTTGACAAAGGTTTACCAAAGTAATTCCTTGTCCATGTGGTTATGTCAGCTATCAATGGGTGACAGTTCTTGATGCCGTGCCATCTGTGGGATCAGAGATTCCGGCTGTTCAGTTCTTGCTCCCTCGCCCTTTACACACTGAAATTCGTCCAGATTCTCTGAATTGTTCAATGATATTATGCATTGTAGAGGGAGAAATATATAAATCTGTTAAAATCTTTCTTTGAGGAATGTTGTTTTTAAACATTTCAATAATTTTCTCATGCAGTTGTTAACATACTGGGGATCTTTTGCTCTTCGAAGACTCCGCCTTTTGTACCAAATCATGATTACAATCATCTGTTGACAGCACCTGTTTGAAATCACATCATTATTTAATTATTTTACCTCATTACTGCCCCTAATTTGCCCCTGTCCCAATTTTTCTTCGAATTTGTTGTAGGTCTGAAATGCAGGAGTTGATCTATATTAACAAATGAAAAGAAGTTGACCAGACATAACATGAAATATCTTGTGTTTATACTGTCTGCAAATAAAAGTTGAAATTATTTTAAAAATCACTGCATTTTTTTTATTTGCACTTTCCATAACGTCCCATTTTTTTATGATTTGGTGTTCTATTACTCCTTATGTCAGATAGTTTTACGTATTCAACATTTTTTTGATAGCACAAACTTCACGATTATTTCCCAATACCCTTCGGAAATTATGACATGACAGAGGAAATAAGCACCATCTTTGCAATGCTATTCAGCTACCAACTGCATAGACAGCTACCTATTGGGAAAAGACTCATTCATAGAGAGCCAGCCAGCTCCAATATGTGGAAATATAGCATTCCAGGAAGAACTAAGAATTAATTCTTTATTTTCTGTTTGCAAAACATGGTGCACTGAAAAGCTGTATTATGGTGTAATTAATATTCCATCCAGTTAGTTTATCCAATATACGGTTGAAGGGTAAACCGCTATGAGTATGAGGAGAACTATATCAAAATAAACAGCTTTTTGACTTTATTCCTGAGCCATCCTTACCTTACTATCCCCTTAACACGTTTACTGTGACACAGCCTCTGTTCTGATCGCTTTTCATGTAACAACTATCACCATGCTTGAGTTCTGTAGTATCTGTTTTGTACACTATGCTCCAATGAGAGGCACTAGATTTTAAAATTGCCTACATACAAATAATGTAATCAATTTATAAAGCGGAATTATCAGTGAAAACAATTCTAAATTCCATACCCATAGTTAACATTATACCTAGTTATAGGAGGCAGAATAAAAAAAATAATGAAAAAGCTAAAGTATTCTGTTTCATCAACTGAAGATGCCACCTTAAAAACTAAATAATGAAAAATCACCTTAGATATTTGAGACAAGGGAGTTTCAGACTGCCCTTTTGTGAGTTACTGGAGTCGAGCATATTCTCCTCTGTGCAATATTACTAATATTGGTCTCTCTGGGTACATTGATTGGACATATCAGTCTTTTAATATGTATGTGTCTTCTAAAGCTGTCACACTTTTTATTGGTTGTAACATTTATATCTTAAATCTGAATTTTTATCAAGGGTGGCCTCCCTCCTATTCTTGAACGGTCCCACCATTGAAGCACTGTGCAGATGTGGGGAGGCTCACTCGTCACCTGCCGGGTTCTGCACAATTAGAGTTTCTTCCAATGAACAAGAGCGTCACCTCATTGTGGCTTCATGCTGCAGACTGGAAAATAGGTCTGTTGTTTGCTTGTATGCACCAAACAATCATTCAGAGTATTCACTGCATTCATTGCTAGAATGGGTACCATCTACTGACTCTGCCATTTTGGTGCACATGAGGCAATGACAGAGATACATGAAGTGGAGTGATTAAAAGGAACGGTTTTCCTGATCTAAAAATGAGTGGTGAATTATTTTTGAATTTCTGCACTAGTTATGGATTTTCCATAATGAATATTACGTTCATTACAAGCTCAGTCATAAGTGTACCTGGGTGTACCTTGAGCCAAAGATCAATGGTTGATTTCATTGTTGAGTCATTTGACCTGAAGCCATACGTTTTCAAGGTTCAAGAATTTTTTCTTCAGTGCCTGTTTACACTGCAAGTGCCTAAGGCAGTTTACATCATAAAAGCACATGGAATGAAAAAAAGCTCTAAAGTCAACATAAAATCAAATTACATAAAAACATAAGACATAAATTATACAAAATAAATCAATAAAAATACCAAAGTGCAATTAAAAACTTGGTTAAGTAGAAAAGCCTTGGGCTTGATTTGATGTTTAAACACTAGATCTGCATAATGTCAAAAATTCACTGGAAAATGCACACATTAATTCTAATTCATTTTGAATCCAAATATCGTATGAAATTCTCCTTAAAAATTTAGGTCTAATGGTAAAGATGATCTTGAGACTGATGTATAAATCATCATATCATCCGCATATAGTGATCAAGAGCTAATCTTTGACCAGTTACAAAATAAGCATTTTTTAGGTTCAGGTTAAAAATACCACCTTTTGTATGAATATAACATTAAAAGGGAGTGTTCTAAACAACAAGTTCATATACAAAGTAATACAGATAAAGGCAGCCTGTCTTTGTGCTCTTCTGTGTAATTAATTAATTCCTGCTTTAATAAGCTTCTTGCCAGCAGCCATACCAACTGTATTTCAGAACAGGTCATCCAACTGAAGCTAAGAATGTTTGGGCCAAGCCAGTATCTAGGAAAAGCTTAGATTACTGCTGGAAGAGGTGCTGGTGAGGCCAGCAGGAGGCGCTTACCCTGTGGTCTGTGTATGGATTCTAATACGCCAGTGCAGCAACAGGGATGCTGTGCAGTCAATATGGTGCCATTCTTCGGATGAGATGTAAAACCGAGGTCCTGACTCTCTGTGATCAAAGATCCCTGGGCATCTTCCAGGGGTTTACCTTGATGTCCTGGATAAACTGCCCATCATGGCCTTGTTCTTTCCAGACCCCCAATCATCTTCAGTCTCTAATTGGCTATCTCCTTCACCTCTTTACCACCTAATAGCTAATGTATGGTAAGCATACTGGGGCAAAAATGGCTGCCATTGCATTAGCCATATGGGTGCTACACATTGGTGGTGGTTGACCTGATCCCCCTCTGTCTTTGTAAAGCGCTTTGAGTAGCAAGAAATCGCTATATAAATGTAATTCATTATTATTATTATTATTATTATTATTATTATTATTATTATTATTATTATTATTATACATGTTGCCAGAATCAATTGTGTGCTTTAGGAGAATATTTACCTTCTATCAAGAAGGAAGCACTTTGGTATTCTTTACGTAGCTGCAATAATGCCTCATTTTAGTTACTGTAAAAGCAATGATAAAACACAGCTCAAGAAATTCCTTTTATTTCTGCGTTCTTCCCAAATTAGCATCCAGATGTATGTCTTTACTCTTCACTGAGCTTTTTTTTTTAGTTTTTAAAACCTGCTTTTTACAGATTGTGTAAAATCATAAAATACCAGCATATGCAAAATTCAATGAGGTTATTCATGACACCATCTTTTCACTCCTAGGTCACCTACCAGTCCTTCTTGTACCGACCTTACTTGGATATTTTGACAAGGCGCTAATTAAAGTTATCATTTTCTGCATAAACATTTGACATTGCACATGATTCAATGACCTTAACATTTGCCAGCACTGAATGGAGTTCAGTTATGACAAATTCAAACACTTGGGTACACTCTACAAACTGGTAGCTTTGCATGCTTGACAGACCTGAAGACTTTAACCTCATCTGGGAATTGCAGTATTTATATAGCAAGCTGTCAGTCAGTTTCATTGTTCTTCATCTTGCTTAGAAACTAGGACACATTCCCTTCAGAACAAAGGCCTGGCAGTGAATAGGACAAGTGAAAATCCTGCCTGTAATGACAGCCCAGTCACTCTAATGATAACATCAGCACTTAGTCTTCAGTAGCGGTCACTTTTTCAAAATGTATTTTTTGATGACAGTATTGTCTCCAAAATATTTTTTGCCACATTTTAGTCTTAAATTTGTACTTAGCAGTTGGGATATCACTTGAAATGTCACTGCATTTCTGTTTGTCTGCCTCTAAAATCCAGTGACCTACTTACCTACAGAAGAAAATTATTAGTGAAATTGTAAATAAGCTCATATTTTAGCACCATTGGTAAAATCTAATTAATGTATACTGTTTCAGATGTACTGTTAAACTGTAAACACTTGTCTATAATTTATTCATTTTTGTTTCTTGATAGGTTTTTCCTAATTACACTTGACAATGAAGGTTTTGCTTCCTGAACACTTTTGAGTGTACCTTATGGATTTTGGCCTACTGATCATAATAATCACCTTTAACGTTTTCTATCACGTACAGTTTTATGTAATTACCTATGTTTCTGATTTCCTCTCATATTATAAGTATACATATACAGTACAACAAATACAACTGGAACATCTGTGGCACTGCTACTGGGAATGCAGCTCATATATTTTACATATGGTTGTTTAATTTCTAAAGAATCTGATTACATTAAAAGAACTTGCTGCACTGTAAGCGTTTGGTTTCAGGGCTGAAATGTTTGGCATATAAACCACTTGTCAACACAACAAAGATATTTTTGCCTGCTCTTCATATAAAACTTGGACTGATGAAAAAGTTTGTGAAGGTGATGAGCAAGAAAGGTGAAGCTGTTTCCACAAATAACTGAAGCCAAGACTGCGGAAGACATTTACATTGGTTCACAAATCAGACACATCAATGACAAGAGGTTTGAAGAGGAGGAAACTGCATGTAAGGCATTCAGAGATGTTGTTGAGAATTTCATTGGCAGCTCCAGAGAACCAAACTACACCCAGCTGGTTGACCACTTGCTTCAAGCATACAAAAGCATGAAGTGCAACATATCGCTGAAAATGCATATTTTTCATTTACACTTCTTCCCTGCTGATCTTGGTGCAGTCAGTGACAAACATGGCCAGATGTTTCTCCAGGATGTTGCAACTATTTAAAGTGGTATCAGAGCGAGGAAGGCATCACTGCTAACTAACTATTATTGGTAACTGAAACAAGAAGATAAGGATACTTAGTACAATTTAAAATCAGCAGCAAAACATTTTGGCTCAATTTAGCTAATGTGTCAGCATCATTAAGCCATTAGATGTGGTAAATTTAATTAGAGTTCATTTCATGTTTCTCCAAATTCCCTCTTGATAAATTCAATTGGAGTTAAATTATATTTGTGTTCATCTTGAATCTGTCTTTCAAAATCACCAGAAATCATTCAGGAAGCTAAACATTTGAAACAATTTGTTGTTCAGTGTTGTCCAGAGTGTATTTATTTTTAATATTTATTATTGCTGAAACTTTTAATATTTGGAATACGTGGAAAGCATTTGCAGTTCAGAATGTCTTTGGTTTGTGTGTTGATTCTCTGTGGTTGCCTTGTTGTAGCTATAGAGAAGAAGGAGCAGACACAAAAACAGAACTGGCTTCATAAGGAGAAGGCGCTTGCAGACCTGGTTAAGAAGAGGCACAAAATGAGACATCTGGAAGGTCAGTGGCAAACCTCAATCAACTTCATTTCTGTGAAATGAAAATATACTTGTTCTGATTGAAGGGAAAATGGTGAACATTCTTGAAAAAGCTGTCCATATAGTAACAGTTTTTAATAAAATACAAAAGGTTCTGTCTGCGGTGGGCTGACACCCTGCCCGGGGTTTGTTTCCTGCCTTGCGCCCTGTGTTGGCTCCAGAAGACCCCCGTGACCCTGTAGTTAGGATATAGCGGGTTGGATAATGGATGGATGGTAAAGGTTCTGCAGCTTATTCCAGGCGTTTAGCATTGAACGCCAGGCAAAAATCATCTCGAGAGGGGAGAAGGCACTCTCAGGTACGATTTGATGAACTCAGTCAGGTTCAGGTTGAAGTTCCAGTATTACTGGAATGTTAAGTCAAGCAGGACACCCTTTATAAAGCACACACAAATGGACAGAGGAAATGTAAACTGTACATGCGCTGGTGGGTTGGTGGTGGTGATAGACATTTCAGTTTACTTTACTCATTTGAATCTTTCAAACTACCCATTTAAATAAACCAATTGTTTTTATTCATTTAATTATCAATTTATATGCAGTTTTACATTGCTAAACCATGCTCATCACTTCCATATATACTAAATTTATGAAAGGAATTTTAATACTATCATGGGTTACCACCTTAAGTAATAACGTAGTCTTTCCATGTGAATAGCCTAGCATGTCAGCTTAAATTTGATGAGTTCTCATCCTTGTCTCACAAAGTTCACATACTTAAGATCCACAATTGCACAACAGTCAAACTAATGATTCAAATCTTGTCTCACCAACCAAATGAAAAGTGTTAAACAAGACAGCATTTGTTTGCCAGGTCTTCATCTCGTGTTAGTCGGGAGAATTAATCTTGATAAAATAAATATCATTCCAGAATGTTTATATCTTTTTTAGATATATTAACAAATCCTTTTTTAAAAAAAGTTGGTCACAACTGTAACAAAAAAACACAAAGCGGTCTTTTTGTGGAGGTGTTGGATAGTGAAGTCCAAACTTGTGGCCTCATGTTAGTCGCAGGTCTTTAATTAATTGTTATTTGTCACAGGTGGTTAGGCAAAAACAGTTTAGACAAAATGTACAATATTTTTTTTTTAAAAATACAATTCCAAGCAACTTGTAAATATAGAAATTCTATTATATTGCAAATATTGGTTACATAAACATGTAAGATTATTATTATTATTATCAGAGAAATGAAGTACAACATAAATGATGATTTATGTGATGCATGTGTGGTTTACTTTTCATGTGCACTCTTGTATACTCTGCCCACATCCACTGGTTTAAAAGTAACAACTGTCTATAACAATAAGTAATGATATAAATATAAAATAATATAAAACTGCTGTGGCATATGGCCGGTCATTTATCCTGGCCAATACCCCCAGGCCACCAGATAGAGCCCTCCCTGCAGCATGGAGGTGCCCAGAAGACCTGGAGGGAATCCTGGACAATGGAGTTTTTATCCACAGCCCTGCTGGATACAATGGGGACTGCTAGAGGACGCTGCAGGGAGGAGCAAAGGAAGTACATCCGAGTCACATGGACAAGGGGAATGACGTGCTTCCGGGGTGAAGAAAAGGACTTTTTATCTGACCCAGAAGTGATAAGGAATCATGGACTAGGGATTGGAAACACTTCTGGGTCAGGGAATATAAAAGGACTCTGGGAAGTCCCAGACAAAGAGCTGAGCTGGATGGAAGGGTGGCAACGCGTCTGGGAGTGGTGGAGAGTTTATTATTGTAGTGTATTTGATTATTCATTTATGAATATAGTAGGGTGGAGAGTGCTTTGTGCACGTTACTGTAAAATAAAGTCAACTATTTGGACTTTTACTTTGTGTCTGACGTTTTGGTCAAGGGTTTAAGGGAGTGATTGCGCCCCCTATCTGTCACACTGCTTAGCAATTAAAATATATATACAGTATATACAGACATTATGCTTAAAAAACAAGTTGTATTTTATGAACGTAATACCACCTTGTTATGGAAGCACAATGATTACGTTTCAGAAACAATGGTAGAAAGTGTACTGGAGGTCATCAATTCTTACAAAAGTCTACAAGAGTGTTTCATGATAAATAATGGGCTGAGTTTTTCCTGAGAGTCACTGGGAAGAGTCCACTGCTGTCCTTGGAGCTGGCTGATGTAACTTTTCTGGGGTGCATCTTGACTCCAGGGGATGGCAAAGCTGCTTGGACTGGTCTCTTCAGGATTACATAAAACTGTCAGTTTATATCAGAAGATAATTGGCTTCACAGCGAAGAGCAACCTGTAGAGGACACTGAGGATTAAAACAGGAGAGATTTGCTAAGAATAGCAGATCTCTTGTACAAGGCCACAGTTAAAAAAAAAAAAGTTATATTTTTTTCAGATATGTAAAAGACAGTTAAGAAAGGTGTGATGCTACAAATGTCCATCTCTATTTCAGGATTTGGAACATATTGTATGTATGATCAGTCTGTGGAAGATATAAGGAGTACGTCTACATTTTACTGAATGTAGTGCACCCCTAAATAATCCAAGACAGTGCTGGGAACCAGACATTTAAATTAGAATTTAATGCATCTACATGTATGTTTACTGCTTTCATTTTGAATGCTTCTGCCTTAGTTTATTGCATGTTTTGTGAATGTCCCATAGTATGACTTTATTGAAATAAAAATTCATGCTTTTATAATAGACAGTTTTGAAGTCACAGTAATCTGTAACTGTGTAAATGTACTATCTAGAATAATACCCTCTTTCTTTGTATTGTGGTGTTCCAATAAAAAATAGTCAAGAACACAGACACCCATGCTGACTATCTGAAGCGTGCTATTGTGCCTTGAGCATGCAAAAGGTTCAATTTGAATTATTATTATTATTATTATTATTATTATTATTATTATTATTATTGTGAGCTCTACAGTAGGAAGCCCAGTTTTGCTCTTTTTTAGGGTAGAATTAAGACCTGAATGGGTATCACTAAAGTATGTGCTGTTTCTTTGCAAGTTTCTATTTTGCAGCAACATTAGTTCTAGGGTGTTGTACTGTGTTAGCCATTGTGAATGCAGTGAGAAGTCAAGCAAAATGACACCTTTTATTTGCTAACTAAAGAGATTACAATATGCAAGCTTTCGAGGCAACTCAGGCCCCTTCTTCAGGCAAGATGTAATCCCTGATGTAAAAAAGTGTGGGATGGTCAGAGATGGGTTTAACTGCAGTTTGCAATACCTGTAATGTACGTCAGGTAATGCCCAGAACGTCAGTCACAAAATGCCCATTGCATACCCCCTTATACTATGGTTATGATTAGGTTTGTGGGAGGGTAAGGGTTTAGTTACGTGCTTTATGTTTACAGGTATTCGTCTGTACACTCATACGGAGCACCTGAGGAGATATGGTGTTTTTTTTCTTCCTAGGAAACAATTTGGTGCATACAACTTACTATCTCGTGCTCACCACTTGCCATAGCCTGTGCACCAGGTACTTTAATGTTGCAACAGCCAATACAGCGTGTGCGCCGCATACTTTCAGATGAGCACCAAATGCCATCACGTGCTACTGTACATCATTTTCTGGAAATAGGACATATCACTGAACAATCTGATGTTTTCCTGACATGGGCATTGGCAAGTTTATAAAAGAAGGCTATGCATTCAAGCCCAGATCGTTAAATCCAAGAAGCAGCACCGCTAATCAATGCACTAATTTATAGTAAAAGGAAATGATATTAGTTAGCCATTTACTTAACAGCCCGCAGCTTCTTATTCGCACAAGTTACCAAAGGAATTCATATTTCATGTATTTAGTGCATGTGAAGTTTACCCAGTCCAATGCAAGTTCACTAGATTTAATTCTCTGGTAAACCTGGCACACTCGATCGCTTATCTGCACCAATGAACTGTGAGATTTAATGTGCATCTAAAGAGTTAAATCCAAATCGGGCCACTTTAACTCCTGACGTTTTCAGACAAGAAATGTACCCTTGTTAAAAAACCAAACTTGAATATCCTAGTCAATACCACTGGCAAAATCGGCACACTGGGTCACCTGTTGCATTGTGCAAAACGAACTGCTATCTTTAAAGGCTCAGCAGAGATCTAAATCGTGTTGCGGCGGATTTTTATTGTCACGTATTTGACAAGATGGGTCCCTAAGTTAAATGGCAGATAATACTTCCTTAGCCCAAACGTTGGGAAATTCATTGACTAACTTGCCCTGTTATCGGGGATGCGAAGAAGACACCTTCTTTCAGTAACTGTGATATGTAATATGCGCTCTAAAGAGTGAAATTGATTTGGATCTCTTTAATTTTCAAAGTTTTTTTTGACAATGAGAAATATATTTTTTGTTAAATGCAGTTGAATTTTGCCTAGACTAACCCGAGTAGAATAGTCAAATTGACTGGTAAATTTGGTATACATTTCTCTTCATATAAACGGTACTAGACTGATTTTAATATTGAAATCACACTCTAAATTGTTAAATCACTTTGGCTCACTTTCATTTTACAGTTCTGTGGCAAGAGAGACTGCAGTTAGATTTTGACACCCAAATGTGGATACAAGACCTTTTTTCTGGCAAAGTTTACACATTTCCATATGAGCAACAAGTCAGACTCCACTGTTTAAGGGGCAATCAATGGTTGAATAACAGTCCATGCCTCTGATCTATACTAATAAAAGGCAAAGCCCTCAGTGACTGACTGACTCACTCACTCACTCACTGACGGACTGACTGACTGACTCACTCACTCACTCATCACTAATTCTTCAACTTCCCATGTAGGTAGAAGGCTGAAATTTGGCAGGCTTATTCCTTACAGCTTATTTACAAATGTTAAGCAGGTTTCATTTTGAAATTCTACGTGTAACGGTCATAATGGTCGACAACGTCTGCCATGTTGAACTTTCTTATCTATGGCCTCATCTTCACGAAATTTGGTAGGCGGCTTCCCTGCGCTAACCGAAACCAATGTACGTACTTATTTCAGTGGTATGACGCCACTGTCGGCCGCCATATTGAACTTTCCAACGGTCTTTGTTACTTATGGACCCATCTTCAAGAAATTTGGTACGCGGGTTCCCAATGCCAATTGAATCCTACTTATGTACATATATACGTCCATAGCCTGCAGCTCGGTCACCATGTGAGGCGGTGTTGGGTCCCCCATCCCAACGCCTCCCACGTTGTTGGCTGCCTGCCTATATAAGGCTGTCCGTTGCTCCGGTCTCTACATTCCCTTCCTTGCTTTGCCACGGGATTCACTCCCTGCTGATAACTACACCCTTTTTATTTAATCCACGGCTTCTCCACTGTTTTATAGTTCATTTATTATGATTGTAGTTATTGTGCAGGTATTTTAGACTTACTTTACATTGTTCAGGTACCCATTTCCTTTATCGTTCCAACCGTACCCCCATTAACATGTCTATCGAGATGATCACCATCAATCAAAGAACTGTCATTTACCGAGTGATTTCCATGCCCAGAGATGGTACCTACCTTTTCCATTCTCTGTGTTACATATTGCACGGCCATATCAGGCTCACTCTTGATATCCGGAGGAACATTGTGTCTTATGTATTGATTGACTGGGACAGGTTCAAGGTGTAGACTGATGACGGTACAGGAGATAATTATACTACACAGGAGCACTATAAGAGTGAAATGCTTAAGCCCTTCACCTATGGTTCTGCATGTGAGTTGATGGCTGCCGCTGAATTGTTCGGTTGTCACATTCGAGTGTACCGAAATGGCCAAATATTTTACACCTTTCGACAACCGCCAATGCCTCTTAAACATCTTAGATTCACAGGTGACGATTTCAGTAGTGGACACTTTGATGTTTATGAATGTTTAAACTCTCAAAAGCTGGATGTGAACTTATTGATGAAACCGGTTGTATGCTTACAACGCTTGACAGATGCCGAATGTCACTTCAACACAAGTCCTGCAAATACTGTCGTAATTGAAATAAACCATGAAACTCAAACTGATTATGACAGCAGCAATCCAAGCTGTGAGATTTGAAACAAGATTACTGTTCACATGGCCAACTGTACGTTGCATGCTCAAGAGTAAGCTCAGCGCACAACTCGGTCATATTACAACTGGAAGGCCAAACTGACAATGTGGTATATAAAGAGATCCTTAACAAATAATTATTGGCATATTTTCCTTCAGTTTAAAAAGGTTTAATTTTCTTCTTAATAAAAATTTTAAGGCAGTACTTCGCCGCTGCAAAGCGCGGGTATTTTGCTAGTATGTAATAAAACTGAAAGAAGGTGTATTTTCTTTTTCCCGTTACCGTAAACATGATGACATGATAAGTTAGCCAATTAATATACCAAGTGTACCTACATTTGGGCTAAGCAAGTATTACTTGCAATTTAACTCAGTGACCCATCCTGTCAAAAACATGACAATAAAAATGGCAGCAACACGATTTAGATCTCTGCTGTACTTTTAAAGATCGCAGTTCATTTTGCACAGTGCAACGGATGACCCAGTGTACCAGGTTTGCCAGTGGATTTAACTAGGATATTCAAGTGTGGCTTTTTAACAAGGGCATAGTTGTGGCTGATTTATACAGAAGATGAAAAGGTTGTGGCGGATGGCCAGGCCCCTTACCTGGCCGGGACACCTTACTGGAAGGAGTGTGCACAGGGAATTATCTCCCCCAGATTGCTAGATGGCAGCCCTCCTGGGTTGCAGCAGTGCCCCAGATTCCCACATCATGGGACTTGGAATTTGCTGATGCAGTGCTGTTAGATTCTGTGGGTGCTGCCAATAGTTGCTGCAGGGACTAGCATAAAAGGAGCTGGCGCAACAGAGTCGGGAGGAATGAGAACAATTTTTCTGGGAGCAGCTGACTTAGAGATGAAGAGAGTTAGAGAAAAAGAAGAAGAAGAAGCATTGCTGTGTGCAGCTTATTTGTACTTGTCTCTGTGCTGTGGGAAACGATTGGGAACACAAATAAACCCTTGTGACTGTGTCTGTCTGTGTCTGGTGTTGGGGAGCTGGAGTGCCTTCCACAGACCACAAGGTGTAATATTCTCAAAATGGAATTAGTCTTCTGAACATATCATTCTGATTAAGTCTAAAGCTAACAAAACCTTATATTCAATATGTTATTTTAATGTTTGGGTCTCTAGGGAGGAGAATCAGTGCAATGTTGCCCTGTAGAATGATCCCTACTAAAAGCCCAGTTCAGCCGGTGGTTGTAGAAGGTGGCTGGATGGAACCTTCTCAAGAAGAAGTGAAACTCATGGAAGACATTCAAAATATTGAGGTAATTAATAATGTAAATATGCTGTCATTTGTCATAGAAAATGTTAGTGTCATCATATTTTGTGTATTTTATTTAGAGTAAATGCATTCTTCTTCAGCAATAAACAGTTTCAGTCCAAATACCTTTATGTTAATTTTCATTAATCTGCTATTCACGCATAGCTTCATATTTAATATTACTAGTCATACATGGGCTGGCATTCTGTCCAGGTGTTGTTCCTGCGTTGTGCCCAATGACTGCTCATATAGGTTTCAACTGCCCCACGACAATATCCTGAAAGAGTGGGTTATGTAAATGTACCAATGGTTCTATTAATAATAAAATGACTGTATTATTTGTTTTAGGTGCACCTTGCTGAGGTTCAGAATGTACAAGGAAAGAAACAAATCCATTTTGTGCAAAATATTTCTGCCTGTGAGGGGGATTTGTACCATTTGCCCAGTGTCAAGAGAGTCTTGGTGTTTGTCAATGGAGGAAATCTAAAAGAAGGAGTGTTTGCCTGGGGGAAAAGTATAGAGGAGGTAAACATCTCTCTTCTCTAGTTTACCTTTCAGTTCTCCAGTCCCCAGCTTATTTCAGTGAATATCATGTTTTCTACTGAAAGAAGAGGCTACATTTCCTTTGCTAAATAATGCATCACACTCTTAATGTGTTTGCCGTTTGTTGCTCTTTCAATTTTTTTTCTGGTAACTCTGAGCTGCATTGCTTGGTTTCTGATGCCAGCTGTGGTAGTCACTTTCACAAAAGTGTTTTTAGGCATCACCAAAAAAATCAATTGTTCCAAATTAACTACTATATGGTAATCGCCTATGTTTTATTTTTAAATTTCAGATACAACTTTTGTCTCAATGGATATAGTTATGTCCCACTTGGGATCAGTATGTTTTAAATAATTGAATCAAGTGGGGAAGGATAAAAAAAATGCAAAAGACTATCACCAATTATAATATTAAAATTCATTTATACTGGATATGTTAATTTATTTAACTCTCAACAAAAATACTAGCCATAAATAAAGGCCGTGAAGGAATGTAAAACTGAAGTAGTAATAATGAATAATACAAACTAAAAAATGAAAGAGAACCAGCCCTTTGAAGAGGAAATGAATATATGAATACCCATGCAGTGAGAGAAATAAGAGGTTTGAGGCACAAAAGGAAAATACTAAAAGAAAATGCCCAAAACAACCAAAAAGCATTTTAGGTAATTACCTGATAAAACATTTCATAGGAAATCTAAATCAAAAATTCTTATTTCACAGCAAGTTCTCCGGGGCAATAACAAAAAGCATACCTGCTGTGAAATGCAGCTCACAAAACTGAAAAAGGTGATGAACCAACCTCAAAATAAACCACAGATTTGACCAGGTCTACCTAAAAAGAGATGTTGGCCCCAAACTCAAAAGGCAGGCTTCAAAAATACTTGGAAATGTTCAAAACTGTCATTCAAGGCAGAGGATGATTGTAAATCTCTAGCTTGAAGTGACAAAGGCTAAAAAAGAATCTTTATAAAGAAATAATTTATTTATAATAAACAAATGAGAAACACAAAAACTGCAAAAAAAAAAACAAAAAAAAAACTTTTTTCCCTAAAAAAAAACCTAAGGCTAATAAGTTCAAATCCATAAACCAAAGGCAATGGGTCATTAAGGGTCATTGACCATTTTAGTAGGTCTGCATGTGCTCTGTCCACTTTTTGGAATGGGAGCCAGCTGCTTCTGTTTCAAAGAAGTGCGGAATCTTGTGATGTAGTAACACAAGATGGCAAAAAGGGTACAAAGGCTTCAAAAATAAATAGGCCAGACCAGGAGCCTCATGTATAAACGGTGCAGATGCACAAAAATGTTGTGTAAGAACGTTTCCACATTCAAATTGCGATGTATAAAAGCTAAACTTGGCGTAAAGCTACACACATTTCCACGGTAGCTCATATCCTGGCGTACGCAAGTTCTGCGCTCGGTTTTGCAGACTGGTGGCACACAGCATCAAAGCAGTGCTACTGTTCCTGTGTGGCTACCTTTCTTTTTTTAGATCCACATCCCTGACACGGGTTTATAAATACACTGAAATTAACTGTATATTGTTTTTTAGTTTAATGCATCTGATTGTAATTAACCTGTAACAATATAATGGTGCACGGAATGGCTAAACTATTGCAACTACCATAACTGCTTTAGCGTTGTTACTCTCATTGCACCTTCTTTTCTTCCTTCAGCTGCTCCCGTTAGGGGTTGCCACAGTGGATCATTTTTTTCCATATTACTCTCACTGCACCCCTCGGAGCAGCTGATCGGAAAGAGAATTATCGGTATACAGCATCAAGCACACGCAAACGCTTCAAAACCTTTCCTGTATGGACCTCACAGTTCAGAAACAGTTTCATTCCAAGAACTATAAATGCACTCAATCAGTCCATCAAGTGCTCTTTGTAGAACTGTTTGTACTTACAAGTACAATTACCTTACTGTGAACTTGCACTACAGTTATAATATTGCACAACCTGAGCCACTTTATGAAGCATGTATTTACATATATTGACAATATCATTTTTAAGATGAAATGCAGCAAAATATGTTTATTATATTATACAGATAAAACTTTAACTTCATTTAAATAATCTATATTGTTAATAATTAAACATGTGAGGACACAGTGTCGCAGCGCTAGTTCACGGATTGTTCCTGCCTCGTGCTGTATGCTTTCTGGGACTGGCGTGACACTGGAAGGATAGAATAATAAAACATGTACTACGAAGATATTTCAATGTTCCTCAAAAGTTTTGAAGAATAGGCGTTCAAAGCTTACAGATGGCTTTACGTCTATTCAGAGCTGATTGTGTGGTGATTGAGTATTTGGAGAAAGAAAAGTAAGGACAGGAATTGGGGGTTAGTACATTTGAAAGAGGCAGTACTGCTGCAATAAATTATTTCATTGAAGGTCGCGCACAATCACTGCCCCACCGTGTTCCCATGTTTAATAACATGCTTTAACTCCTATCATCATGAAAATTATATCAAGTATACATCTCAGTATTTAAATTAATCAGAGAGCTGTAATATTACGAATGTAATGAATTCTGTGTCCTGTTGGAGGAAGAGAAAGCCCAGAAGCACGTAGTGATTCACACACATAGAGCTCATAGACTCAGACGGTGGGCTACATCTCGCCTTTTCATGGCGACTTTGATATCTGACAACTTCTTTTTTATTTCAGGCACTGTGCGACTTTGTGAACTTGAGCTTTCGAGTTTCTCCGACACTCTGTCACTCGATCAACTTCCTTTTGTTGTTTATACCACTGTTTAAACCAACAAATAGTACGTTTTTCCTTGCCTCCACTTGGTATTCGCTTTTGCCATTGCCTTTTCATAGAACACTGAGCTTAAGTGCTATTTATATTGATTTACATATTTAAAGAGGCGTAATTCTGGGAGGAGTTGGATTGGGACAGCAGGCGCCTGCACGTGTGTTAATTTTCATGCTGACCGGGATTTATGTAGCAGAAGAATGTGGAAGCTGGCGTTCGCACAGATTTACGCATCTGGATTTTTTTGTACGTAAGCACATTTCTGCTTTTGTGCTTATGTCATGTTATAGTGCGAATTCTACGCACGGTGTTATGCATGAGGCCCCAGGACCTTACTGAATCTCCCAACCAAAACATTCCTCTCCCCAGGCAGCCATGTCCCAAAACTCAAAAGGCAGCCTTTCAGGCCCAACACCAGGAAATGGTTTTAAAAAAGTTAAATAATGTACATATACATACTTATATGTACATATACTGTACATATTGAAAATGCTTACTTGACTGACAAGGCCAAGGATCTTTATAAATAAGATACTTTTGCTTGTTACTTCCAATTCTACTAAATGCACAACAAGCACGTGGATTCTTCCAATGTGTATCAACTGCACAGCACTCTGGGTAATACTATTAAAGTGGTAGGCTGATATATTACACACAGGTCACATTCTGGTCCATACAAAAAGACATTACCTTTAAGACACAAATACATCAACAAATTTTCATTTTCCTTCTGCATGTCTGTTTTATGTTTATATGTAACAGCACGTTTTCTGCTTATTTTTATCCCACTGCTAGGATCTTTTTCGAGAGGCTGTCCCTTCCAAAGTTAGCTCTGTGGTGTTACACTGACCTTGCAAAGCAACCTGGTGCAGTGAGAAAAAAAACAATTTTGTCTAAGCTAACCTTGTGGTGAATTTCCACGAAAATTTTAGGTGAACAAGGTCACAAATGAAAATGGCGTATTTGCTGTGAAAAATGTGCTTGTGAATTTTACAGATCAGCACTAAACATAAGCCAGAGAACAATCTCAGACTGTAATATAACACCGATTGCTGGTGCAGAAAGAACAGGTATCTATGTAGTAAATAATTTTTACAGTTGTTTGCTGGCCTTACACTGACTAGCACACGTCTAGCCACACGGTAGTTAGAGCTGCCACTGAATGTGAACTTTGAGTCATACAGTGTGTGTAGCCTGCAGGTTTTGCCTGTGTTATTGTTTCTTGTCCATTTTCATCTCAAAGGTGATCAATTCTAAACTTGACATGTCACCATTTCAAGTTTAGGCACTTTATACCTAATATACTTTCATTAAGTATTGGTGGTTGTGATGCTCATGCTTTCAACAAAAACAACAACATTTATTTATATAGCACATTTTCATACAAACAGTAGCTCAAAGTGCTTTACATAATAAAGAATAGAAAAATAAAAGACACAATAAGAAAAACAAAATAAATCAACATTAATTAACATTGAATAAGAGTAAGGTCCAATGGCCAGGGGGGACAGAAAAAACAAACAAAAACTCCAGACGGCTGGAGAAAAAAATAAAATCTGTAGGGATTCCAGACCATGAGACCGCCCAGTCCCCTCTACGTAATGCTTTACTTTTTACTTTCTCGTATTGAAGTATAGGGAAAATATTGTAATCCTCCAAAAAATTCCATTTCAAGATCTTGATAAATCTCAACGTTTTAGACCTCCCTGAGTCCGAAAATACCATTTTTGGAATTATGTCTCTGTGTTTGTGCGTGTGTGTGTAAACACAATAACTTGAGTACGCTTTCACTTAGGTCAACCAAATTTTGCATACAAGTATTGTATACAAAATGCAGATTTCTATCAAGTTTTGGGCTATTTCCATTAACTTGAAGTGGTACTTTACCTTTAATTCATGCAGGTGCAGAGTCCGATTTATTCAACTTTACTTTTATAATAATTGTTCAATATATTATTAAATTGATTTGTTGTTGATTGTTCTTTAATGTAGGGGTTCCCAAACTTTTCAGCTCACGACCCCTAAAATAACCGTGCCAGTGACTCGTGACCCCCACTATCCTCGGAAGTGGTTAAAATATACAAATGTTGCGCGTAACGGTGCACATGCGCCAATAGGCCTATCCAAACATGAGCATGACAACATGAAAGAACACAATGGTCTAACAACCATATAATTTTTTTTTAATAGTAATTTACTCATTTGTTTATGGATGTCCTCTTTATGCACACTCCGGTGTCTTTCCGTACCTGAGGACGATGGGCTTTCTGACGGTGGTACTTCTCCGCTTTCCTCCGCTGGCCTATCTGTGTTGTCTTTGGTCGATATTAACCAACGTTTCATGTCAACAAAAATATTATCCTAAGCATAAAGCGATGAAAATTACCTACACGTTACGTGCACATGTCGGAATGTTTAACATGGTGCTGTAAATTGATCTGCTGCAACTGACGCCATTGATGTGTCATTAAACTGTCGTAATCACGGAAGGAAATTTGAAAGGCTGATGGCTTTTTAATTTGCATGTTTTTTTTAAATGTAACTATTAACTACTAGTTCTTATCTTTTGTTAGTTATGGATAAAATGTTATTTCTAAAAAATGTAATTAATTTCTAAAAAGTTTAAAAAAAGTATTTGATTTCTTGGAAATCATCTCGCGACCACCCCAATGTCTCACGACCCCCCAGAGGGTCGCGCCCCCTACTTTAGGAACCACTGCTTTAATGTACATTGTGGAAGACCAGCCCCGACATAGATAGATCCCGAGACACAAGTCCAAAAAGCAGACGTTTTTATTTTATTTCATTTTGCCTTTTCAGCACACAAGTCACCAACCGATATGCTCAGTCCCCTCTCCCTCTTTTCTTCTCTCCTATTTCTTTCTCTCTCTCGGTCTTTGCCACATCCACTCTTCCCCTCGCAAGCTTTGTTCTCCTCCTCCCGATTCAAGCTCCTCAAGTAGTGTTCACTGGCACCTTATATAAGACACCCGGAAGTACTCCAGGTACTCGGTGATGGACTTCCAGCAGCATTTCTGGGTGTGGCGGAAGTGCTGTGCTTCAGGGCTCAGTATCTGCTGCAGCACCCTCTAGCGGCTCCCACGGACCCCAATAGGGCTGGATCAAATTCCAGTTCCCATGGAGGCCTGTGGGAGTCCTAGGCACTGTTGTCATCCAGGATGGCCGCCACCTTGTGTTCCGGGGGAGGTAATGTTCTGGCCACATCTTTCCCTGCTCTTTCTGGAGTGGAGGCGTCCTGGCTGGGCAAGGACCCCGGCCGTCCACAACAACATAATATAAAAATATAATCATTGTCTTGTGTTTTACTCCTCAAATATCTATCCCCATATCTAAGTATACAAGAAAGTCTAGACGAGACCACAATTTTTGCATCTAAATCTGTATTGCTGTATTTTGTTTGAAGATTACCATGTCAGAGGGAATCTTAATGATCTGGTACCATTCAAGGCAGGCCAGGCACCACTGATTGATTGATTTTTTGTGATGTCAAAGGTAATTAAACTTCAACTTGCAAAATTTTCTAGTCCTTAGCAAATTGGGGAAAAGCATTATTAATTAGGGAAGTTCATGTAAATATTAGAGAAGTCTGCACCTATACTGATAAATTCTGGTTTATGCCAAAAATGCCACTGTTGCCATATATGGTCATTAACTTACATGGAGATATCTCTGTATATAAATAAGGGAAGCATACCAAACAGATGCAGAAATGGATTTCTTTTGAAAAAGTGTGCAGCAGTCCATGAGACACATTGAGATCTTCTTCAGTGATTTCTAAAGTCAGTCCTGCTGAATGTTGGGAACTGCAGGTTGTGGTTATACCAGCTTCATATACAGTAGGTTCTGCCTGCTAACTGTGAGCTAACTCTTACTTTAGTTAGTTGACCAGTTTCTTCTTTATGGTCATATGAAACATAGAGCAGTGTGTCATTAACAGGCTGATTACAAAAAGGGACAAATTGTGCTTTTTTAATAGTTTTATTGCACAGAACCCTTTTTGCTCTCTGTGTTTTTATGTTTTGTTTTCCTTCTCAAGTGTTTGTTCCCTTAATTACTTCCAAATGAAAGTCAAAAAAGAGCAGGCAGAGTCACAAAATACAATGCATGCTTACAAAGAGAACCACAATTTGTGTTGTTTCCACCTTTATCCATATTGCCAAATCGGTTTAATCTATATATATAAACGTCAATGTATGTGTGTGTGTGGACGCATGTTCCAGCATCACTTCAGAACGGCTGGAGCAATTTTCATGAAACTTGGTACACATGTTTCTCATTCGTTGACTAAAAATACTGTAGGGTGAAATCAATCCTAACCCAGCCCTTTCTGGAACAACCACCATAAGGGCGAACTGGAGGCGACTGCCAGCCTTCTTTATGTTTGAGCACCACTGCGCCCCTGTGGCTTTTGAATTTAAATAGAATTGGCTGATTCCAACCGTCAACTGGATAATAACATACATACAAGTAGGGCTGCAACAATTAGTCAATGTAATCGACTACGTCGACTATAAAAAAATGTCGACGCGGATTTTTTATTGTCGACGCGTCATAAACAGAAACTTCAATAGATGCTCCAGTCACAAAGAACCACATTGGTTTTTGTAACTGCAATGCAATACATGAATGTCTGGGGGCAGTATAATTTGTTATTGTTTGTCAAGACTGCACACCGTCCTACCAACGAAGAAGAACGTCTGAGGAGAAGAAGAATGAAGAAAATAAACGTGGATGCAATGGCGAGTCGGATAGAGGAGGAGAAAGGAGATGGAAAAAAAATTGAGACAGAAACTTTCTAAAGTGTGGGAGCACTTCACCGAAAAAAAAAACACAGTTGAATGCACATCTGAAACGCAAGCATCCAGGAGCTATTTTAGCGAGTAAAGTTAGTGTCACGTGTTAACGTTGCTGTTTGTACTATAATGTGTATATCAAGGTTTCGACAATGATAGTTAACCCTTAAACCGACACATACTTGGGGGTTAATGCACCCCTGGATGCCACATACTGTACTTTTTAGCTGCACTTTTTAAGTAAACGTCACAATTCACAAAGAAAATGGGAAATTTTAATGGAACACGTTTATTTTTCATGCAAAGTACATCACAGTTACTGCAACACTGATAATTTTACACACTGCAAATGAACTGTAAAAACTATAGAAAAACTACTGCAACAATCTTTTATTATATGTTCAAGGCTGAAGTCATTGATGAAATTCAGTAATCACTGAGCCAACTGCACTTGAACTGGCTGGCCTGCACGCAAACACACAGAGGTAAATGCTGATGATTGCAGGCTCATCTAGTGCAGTCCCACAGATAGTGCTGCCGGCGCCGGAAGTGCTCATGAGCTGGCTGCTCAACGAATGTACAGCACTGACTGATCAGCTCCGGTGTGCTGCCAAATTGCTCTGTGAAGCAAATATAGCCGGTTGCGGGGTTCAATGAATGTACGTCCCCGAATATACTCGCCCCCTGCGTGCTGGCAAATTGCACTGAGAAACAACTTTAGCTGGTTGCGGAGTTCAATGAATGTATGTCGCCGCATATACTCGACTTCTGCGTGCTTCCAAATTGCACTGGAAACCAGCTCTAGCAAGTTGCGGCGGTTTAAGGGTTAAGTGAATATAATTTCAGTTATGTTTGCTAAGGTGTTTGGAGCTACAGTAAACGAGTGAATAGGAGTAGCTGAGTCGTCCTAGTTTTTTTGTCTTCTTTTTTCGTATAATATTTTAGTTCATATGAATAGTAAACCATCTCTAACTAACTTTAGGTAACTTGGAGTATATCAGTAATTAGCTTGTTATATATTTTAGTCTGTTATTTTTTTATTTTGGCATAATATACTACATGATGTGATAAACTACAACACTTTTCCTTCAGAGTGTGATGATTAAAACATCTTTCTCTGTCTGAAAAATCATTCTTGTGTATTCCTACTACCTCTACCCCTTCTGAGCGTCTCTTCTCGGCAGCTGGGAACATTGTCTCAAAGAAGAGAGCCAGCCTCACACCTGAGCATGTCGAAATTCTCACGTTCCTGCACTGCAATCAGGAATATATGAACTGAATCTTTTATAAACTTTAAGACACACCAGTGGCCATTTTTGGTTAAGTTAAATGCACTTTTTTTGTTTAAAGACTATGTGCACTTTAGTTTGTATTGTTTAATGTATTTCTTTTTTATTGTCACACTAATATAAAACATCTGATTATTTTCAAATTCCTATGTTTCACTGGTTGTTATTTTAATTTGATTATTATAAATTTTAATCGTGTTAATGCAGAGAAATCAGGGTGACATTAACAGGTGGACAGACGTGAGCAGATGAGGTAAGACCTGCACTGGAACCCAGAACAGGATGTGCAACCACAGGTCACAGGCATCAAAATAGTCAGGCATGAAATAATCATGACAAATCGAAAAAGAAATTGAACAATTAGTTGACTACGAAAAATAATCATTAGTTGCAGCCCTACATACAAGACCGCAAGACAAGCACATTAGTGAGTCTTCATTGTTTGTTAATTTATTTTTATTTTTAAAGTTGTGTTTTTTTTAATTATATTTTTCTCAAACAATAAAAAAAACACTTTATTTTCCTCCCAGGCAACGCTGGGTATTTCAGCTAGTATGAAATATTTACATATTCAAATGGTAATGTTCATGATCTGGACAACTGAGTCATTTCTGCTTCTTTCCTATTTAAAGCAGGCATTTAGAAGATATGTTAGATCTCCCTTGATTGATTGAAGAAACTCTCTTTTTCAGCTCCTGGATAGCTGTACTATAAAATTAGGCATGAGGAAGCCAGCTCAAATACTTTACACTGTGGAGGGCAAGGAAATAAGCAGTATGGATGAAATTGAGAGAGATATGCTGATCTGTGCTTCATCGGGGGAACCATTTATGACAACTAAAGGTCAGTCATTAAACTTGGAAGACATACTTTCGATCAGTCAGTTCATTTCAATATCCGTGAACTTTTGTAAATTTTACTCAGCAGTGCTTACATTATTAGTAAATATGATAAACATGCTACTCTTCATACTTGTGGTTAATGATTATAGCGTATTGCAATATGAAAATCTGATGAGGATGTTCCTGTCAGTTTGATTTTAGTCCTCTAAAAAGTGGAGAATTTCTATCTTTAGCCAACATGAAAAACAAAGGAGCTGAATTCTGCCCATTAATATATCAAGCGCAGACTTCCTGCTGTTTTTTCAGATGTGCTCGAGTGTTCTGACCTTTGCTCCTTGTGGCACCTGAGCAAATAGCATGGCAAATGGAAATATCTTTAGAGCCGCAACAGGGAGCCAAATGTGCACTGACCGGGAAATGGATTTCAGCTGAAATATGTCTTGTGTTTGATTGCAGTTATAATCGTCAGAGCAATTACTGTAGTACTAATGTTGATTTTCTTAGAAGAATGTTTAAAAGTTGATAAAAATAGGTCTTCAATGTTTAACATTTTCGATTATTTATGGTATCTATTCACATCTCTTCATGTAATCTCAGTAAACTAAACAAAACAAAGGCAGAACATTAAAGTTGCCTTTTACATCCTTCACTTCATGTACAACTTTTGTCTTTTTGATTCTACAGCTAAAAAACAAAGCATTGAAATCAGAGCAAATTATGCCCGGGTTCGTAAAGATGAAGGACCAGAAGCAACAGATATTGTTGTAAATCCAAAACGGAACCCAAAAGTCCGAGTAAGTGTTTCTTCTCAAATGCACACACACACAACATACAGCGCAACTCTCACCATAAAATCAGCCTTTATCTTTAAACATGGCTGTACTATGTGTGTCTTTATGGCCCGTGAACTCTTATTCATCTTTGAGAGTGAGGGGGACTGTAGATCTTGATCTTCTAATTAGAGTTGGAGCCCATACTTTAGGGTTTGCTTCAATTTGAGGTATGTAGCAAATTCAGTAGAATTATTATTTCAATTGCTTGCTCTCTCAATAACAAGTAAAACAAAATAATATTAAAGAGGAGTCATAAGCATCAAAAAATCACATGGTTAATAGGAGTAGTAAAAAAGGGTGTCGAAGAAAAGGCAGCATGGAATATACAGTGACACTCAAAATGTATCATATAGAAAAGGTATAAAATTACAAGCAATTCCGTGCATAATGACGTCATTTATAGTATAAAGACACTGGTATGCCTCCATTGCTGTGTTCTTGATATTGTAAGTCCAAACCATTTGGCCAGATCTCTGTAATCATAAGAACGCAAATTAGTCCACCGCCGCCACCAATGTTCACCTGCTCTGGAGCTGCCCAAAGAGTTCTGTGCAGAGAAGCTCGTGGTGAGCAGGAGTTACGCAGGAGTTCTACATCAGATCATAAAGTACCATGGCGGCAGTCAATACCCAAAATATTTTATCTACTTAAATATTCCCACCTTCCATTTGTCACAATCAAGTTCTGCTTTAAAAACTACCTCATTGTGCAAGGACTGTTGTGTGTTCAACCACATCCAAAGATCCTTGGTCATACCTGAGAACACCAGAAATGCTGCTTTAAGTTATTTGTGTGAAACTTCTGTAAAACTCAAAAATAAATACAGCAAACCACAACATGAGGCAGCACAGTGTAACATGTCTTCTTGTTTTGGGATCATTTTAGAATACAAATAGTGTGCAAGAAATAACTATGGATTGCTCCAAACAGAAAGAAGTGATGTACCAGTCCTCTCAGTGCAATACCTTGTCAAAATATAGTAAATTATGATTTCAGCAGCCTATTTACCGTCAACTACAGTGCTAGGAGTTGTCGTCCTCAGAAATAATTCATACTGCCTGGTCTTGTTCTTAATGTGCAACATGCCAGGGGTTTTATGACAGTGCACCGTGTGACCACAGACAGAAACGGACTCATAATGTCCCAAAACAAACATGTTTTTATTTACAGTTCTTCCTGCACACAGTACAGTTCACCTAACAGCCCAAACTCACAGTCCTTTCTTTTCCTTTGCCACCCTCACTCCTCCACTCGCAAGCTTCGTCCTCTGCCTCCTGACTCCAGCTCATGGAGTGGAGTGAGGCAGCTGCTTTTATACTGCACCCAGATATGCTCCATGTGCTCCCTGATGACCTTACTGCAGCACATCCTGGTGTGGCGGAAGTGCTGCAGTCCATGGCTCTGGAACCATCCAGGCATCCCCTGGCGGTGACCACGGGTCCCCACAGGGTTGAGCGTCCAAGCTCCTTGGTTCCCATGCAAACCAGGAGGGCTGCCATCTTGCATCCCGGGGTAGGAATTGCCCCACTCTTGGTCCCCTGCGTCTCCAGGTCTCCCAGTGGGGCAAGGTTCCCGGCCATGTATTACTACTGTAATCTATAAAGATGGAATTTAACTGCTCTGTTCTATGTTTCTAGTTGGGTCCTCCTACCAGCTTTCTGGCTCTTCCACCAGCAGAAAACGTCTTTTCTTCTGCAGGTAACAAAAAAAAAAAAGAAATAATTATATCAAATTCTAATTGTTATTCATATTTGTTTATTTTCTGGACATGTATTTTGCTTATTTTGTGACCTGTCAACTGTTTCTTTATTTGCTTTAAGTAACACTGTAGAAAATGAAGGATGAGAAAGGCATCTTATTTAAACTCACTTTGCTTCTCTACTTATTGGGAAGCACTTCTTGCAATATACTGATGTGTGAGGTAACAGCTGACCACAAGGGGGCAGCTACAGAGGATTTCTCCCTGAGGTACAGGATGAGCATGCAGCAGATATCAGAGGAAAAGAAATTTTGTCTCAACTTGCATGTTTTCTTTTTCTTAATATTTTAAAACAGGCCCATGGTTCTTCTTATATGTTTGTAATTTAAAAATATGGTGCTATAGTGTTTGTTGTAACAATTTCAGCCCAGCATTCCATTTTTCAAGTTTTTATTGCATCCTTACTCAAAGTATTTATTGAATACTTACTTATTTTTGGAAGCATGTTGTTACCTTTGCTGCTTCAAAGTCCAGTGCCCCTCATTCAAATCCTACACCCCCTTGTCCAAACTTGGCACATTCACCCAGTGTCTGCTTAGACTCTCCTCCAGCCAGTCCAGTTTTCTTCCCACATCCACAAAGACATGTCGATTAGGTCAGTTGGTGACTCTCACTTGATCCCTGTTTAAGTTTGTGTGTATGCAGGCTCTGTAGTGGACTGGTGCCCTGTTTGGGCCTGGTTCCTGGCAAGTCTTACCACTGTGAGACCCTGAACTTGACTGATGTGGTTTGAAAAGGACTGGCTTATTCTGTTTTCATGCTCTTCTAGCTTCTTCATCCCAAATACAATATAAAAATGGTGAGTTGTAAATTTCAGTCATTTAATCACTCTATATGGAAAAGGACTTGTTTCGCTTCATCCTGAGCTGTCCCCTGTAGGAAAGAATTTCACAGGCATTCTTTTCTAGTCTTATGATGCAATAATTTTCAGATTATAAAATTCAGATGTGATTTGTTTGTTTTTTTAATATTCAGATTTCTGAGAAGTATACTGAGAGAGAAGTTATACAGAAATCAACTCATAATAATCAAAAAAAAAAAGGAGACGAAAGGAAAAGATGATAATCGTCATGATTCCTGAATTAAATAAAATGAAGACACCAGTGGGAACAAATGATGTATAAAAAGACATTAAATGCACTATTACAAAATTATTGATTAGTGTTACCTGATTTATCATTATAACAGTTTATTTTTTAGGTATATTTTTTTCTAATAATGTATGTGGTTTTATTTTTTCATATGCAGCTAGATTTGCCAAGTATAATGTACAAAACTGTATGCATGCTGATATATATACTGTATATATATATATAGTATATAAAAAATTTATATATATATATATATATATATATATATATATATATACAATGTGTGTGTATATGTATGTATATATATGTGTGTGTATAAATATTTTTAATTTATTCTCTTCTTGATATAATGTGCTTTTGAAGCACCTCCACCACCACAATACACAATAAATCAATAATTACAATACAATAATACAATCCTCCTCTCCCAGCAGCTCCGTCACACTCCCTCCCAACTCTGGCTCTCTTGCTGGGTCTTCACCAGTCCTTTAAATAGTCCTTGACCCGGAAGTGCTCCTGTCCTTCTGCCCATGTGATTCAATAGCACTTCTGGGTCAGATGCAGGGTTGTGAATCCAAACTCCATCTCCCATGATGCCCTGCAGGATTCCAGGGCACCTCTATGCTTCAGGGAAGACACAATCAAGCAGCCAGGATGAGCTGCCATCTGTCCATCACAATATATATATATATATATATATATATATATATATATATATATATATATATACATACAACCAATATGCATATATATACTGCACTTTATACCCAGACAGCTAGACGTATCTGTCTTTTGCAGGGCACAGTGTACTGTTTTGCTCTTATGTAATATAGGAAGCCATATCTTATGTATTTGCATGTAATACTTGAACTGATGGTTTTATTGCCAAACAAGATTCTTATTATTTGATATATTTATATATATATATATATATATATATATATATATATATACTGCTTACTGTAACTTCTTCATATGTAAGATATTTGATGTCAAGTAGCTTTACCTGTAAAATCTGTTTATAATACATTTTGTACAAAATACTATAATAAGACCCTTTTTATATAAATTCCATTATCTTGTTTGAGTGAAGGGGATGAATACTATTTTAAAATATGAAATTCCTAATTTTGACAAAACACAGACATTGTAACTCTATTTTAATATACAGTAAGCTTTATGAATTCCAATAAATAAAGCCCATAATCTAGTCATGTGTGAAATCAATTTTGCCAGCAGATGGCTCTAGAACCTTTTGTAAAGAATTACGACGTTACAAATTGTGCCACTTTTAGGTATAATTTAGCATCCAAATGAAAAAAGAAGAAACGTTTGAGCACAAAATTTCTTATTTTATGTAAAATAAAATGTGAATGCTGGCACATTTATTAATGCTTTTGACAAACTGCTCCAGATAAACTGGGTTTAGTTCTTGCCATATTGATTTTATATGTGCACATCTCTGAAATAGTTGTATTCTTTTTTCTTTTTTAATTAATTAATCTATTTTTAACTTAGTTTTCTGCCATAAGTCAAAGAGCTGTGTGTGTGTCTGGTTATTTATTGAATCCTAATGGATACCATGTGCGAGTGTCTCCTTCCAATGGCCTGATGTTCCAAATAAAGTTGATTCCTGCTGAGGATGGGCTCTGGCTTCTTGATACCTGATTCTTTTTTTACATTTAAAGTTCTTAGAAACCACATTCATATGATATACTTACTGTTTATAAAAACAATGATGTTTTACCACCTTCATTATGCATACAGTGTAGGCAAAAGGGATACACAATTAACAAGGTGCACAACTCGCTTAACTAGGGGATTATAAAAAGAAGCAGCACAAAGACAAGGGTTAGAACTGAGCTTCAAATTGTGAAGCCTTGCTGGAGTCAGACTGCAGGAGGTCGGCCTGCTCGAGTACCATAAAGGAGAGAAGAGGAGACCTGCATATTCTTTAACTGACTGAGACGGCAGTAAGCGAGATTACATGTGTTTCAGACATGAAATCTAACAAACTGCAGGTATAGACACTTACTGCTCATCATTGACTAATTTGTAGTATTGTTATATTTATGCAAGAAATATTCCATTTCTCAAATATTCCTTGGCAAATTCAAATAATTTGTGAATATCAAGTGACTGAAAATCTATTGGCTGCTCTGTAAGCAACATAAAAATGCACAGAACAATATGTAATATGTCATTGTACTGAGTAAGCTGAGATCAAAGTTAATCTGGGGGGCTTTTTTTAATAAGACTATGGTAGAGCATCAAAAGAAAGTGACATGGTTTGATAATAAATTCTGAACTATCTGAGAAATAAGTAATGAGAAGATATGTGTTTCTTTCTTTCTGTGATCTTCAGTCTGGAGGAATTGCCTTTCCATCTCCAAGTCCCTTTCATACTGGTGCCTGAAGAAGCAAAGACTAAACACATGGAGTTGCAGATTGATTAAAATAAATGAAATGGTATTGTACCTGGTTTAGTATTACCCAAAATTTGCATTTGTACAGTGACTTGAAAAAGTTTAGTCCCTTCTGTAACTTTTCTTACAGAATATCAATTTAAAATTGGCTACATTTCTTTTTCTTTTCAGCAGCAATCTGTAAAACTTTACACATTATTTAGATTAAAAGGAAAATTTTCAGTAGTTTAAAAAACTGAAAACTCCTGAGTAAGTATACATTGAAATTGAAGCCAGTTTTTTCAGATACAAAATGTTAACTTAAAATGTCACACTCAGTGGTGGCTTGAATATTTTGGTGGGACCATGGGGATTAAGGTTAGAAACATTGTTAGAATGGACAGAGCCATTTTGGGAAAGCATGCAGTGTGTTTGTGTGTGTGTGTGTGTGTGTGTGTGTGTGTGTGTGTTTGTGCATATGTGTGTGAGTGGGTGAATATGAGAGTGTGGGAGATGATCAAGCACTTCAAAAGCAGAACTTACAAGACCCATTCCTTTGCTTAAATCCAGTGTTGAGCCTTATGGGAAGATCCCAGCTTTGGAACATATCACAAAGTTAGAAGAAAGTGAGGGAAGATCGTGTTGCCTCTGACCTCAAGTGAGCGGTATATGGTTCAGAGCCAAATGCATGAATGTGCAGGCAGTGGACGTGGCAGAAGAAACTTCACTGGGGCTCCATGGAAAGAGCTGTGGAAGATCAGAGCAGTGGCAGCAGGGTTAGGGGATGTCCAAGCATGAAGGCAGCCTCCAGGAGATCTCACATGATCGACTGAGTGAGAAAGACTGTGTTTCACAAAGTATAAGGTGACCAGCTACATTAATGGAATACTCCATCCAAAAATAATATTTTTCTATACATTATTTACCCTTTGTAGTTTGCAGCAGTCATGTAATTTTCTAACTCATATAATCCAAACCAGGGTCACTGGAGCCTATCCCAGCAGGCACAAGGTAGGAACAAACCCTGGACAGGACGACAGTCCATCGCAGGGAGAGCACGCACACACTCCAAACTCACACTAGAGCCAATTCTGTGGCACCACTTCATCTAACCTGCATGTCTTTAGACTGTGGGAGGAAATCCGAGCACCTGGAGGAGAACCCATGCAGATACAAGGAGAACATGCAAACTCCATGCACGGAGGACATGGCATGTGAACACTGGTTTCCTCACTGCAAGGCCACTGCACCACCCATTTGTAGTAGAATTCAAGAAGAAAATGTAATCACATGTTTTCAGGAAGAAATTACATATCGAAGATTCAAACTCATTGGAACCCTGCACTGACCAGTTCTGGACAATGGCAGACAATGTGAAAAGCGTCCATGCAACAAAGAAAAAAAATTCTCATTCTTGTCACATAATCCACATGTCCATTATTGATTATTGATTATGTCCATTTGTATGGTTAAAATGTGCAAAATGCGTGCATTCTTTTCTGAAATATTGTTAAGTTACTTCCTGAAAACTCTATGTTGGATATCAACAGGAAATATGTCATTCTCATTGTAATGCTGTGCGTTTTATTCAAGACAGAATTCTTGACTGATGATTGAGCGGGAGAAGTTGATGTTCAATTCAAAAAGTTCCTTAGTATTGAAAGGTTTGTAAAATTAGCAAAGAAAACACAGAAAAGGGTTTGGGGAAAAACAACAGTATGTCTTTACAGATGCGAGTGCAAAACAGAACTGAAGCATGAGAGGTAAGATGGCCGTCATATACAGTAGCTGGCAGACAGGAAGAGGAAGGCCCAGCGGGGTTGCAGGTGGAAATGACCTCTTGAGAGGCAGGTTCATGGAGACTGGAAATATAAGTGATGTATTCTAGGAAGCGGGTTCTTCAGATGGTCTGCAGAGGGATAGAGGAGAAAGTGTTAGAATACAGCCCATAAGCTGTCTCCCATGTGTACATGTGTGGCACATTATACAATAAATCAGTTGCTTTCCAAGTTCTTAGTTATTTAGATATTTTAATACGTAACTATCTTTTAATTAATATTCATAGCTAGATGGAAAACTTATTTCAGGTGTTTTTCTTTGTTCATGGATTGTGACATTAAACTAGTATTGTTCACTTTCTGTTTAAACTTATTTTTCTTTTAGTGTTTAGCACATTGACAGTTTTAGCGCTGCTCCAGGATTCACATTCTGGAGTTTAGATGTGTGGGTTTCCTGCGTGTGCCTCCCAAAATCCAAAAATATGCGGGTTAGGTTGATTTGTGACACTAAATTGTCCATGGAGTGTATGTGTGTTCACTCTGTGAGCTGTCTGATCCTGTCTTGTGCCCTAAGCTTGCTAGGATAGATGCCAGCCCCCAGTGACTCTGTTCAGGATTAAGCAGGCTTAGGAAATGGTGTGGTATTTTCACCTTATTGTTCATACAATATGAGTTGGCCTTTAGTTTCTTTAACTGAGTGGTATGATATAATTACTAAAATTAAGGAAGAGATGATTGTATTCACTAAATACTTGTTAGGTGGTTATTAGGATTTTTATCCTTTTGGCATCCCTTTAATCACAGCCCGTCCCCAACTATTAACTGCACATCAATTAATGCCATTTTCATCTCACTTGAATTGCCATTGTTTTGTGTATGAAAGCTATGAAGCCACGCTAAGTGTATTTGTACTCTATATTTTAATCTGCATGACATTGTAAGATGTTGCTAAATGGAAAGTATTTAACTGAGTCTTGTTATTGCATTCTATTATTGCTGTTATTTTTGAAAATGGCTTATTGTTACCAAAATAATAAACAAAAATGTGATGACTGAGTCATTGATGAGGGAACTAAAAACGAAAAGTACGGTCTCTTGGTCTGGAACCCCTACAGATTTTATTTTTTTCTCCAGCCTTTGGAGTTTTTTTTTGTTTTTTCTGTCCACCCTGGCCATCGGACCTTACTTATTCTATGTTAATTAATGTTGACTTATGTTTATTTTTTATTGTGTCTTCTATTTTTCTATTCATTTTGTAAAGCACTTTGAGCTACATTTTTTTTGTATGAATATGTGCTATATAAATAAATGTTGATTGATTGATTGATTGAACTAAGTCCCCAACCTGCTAATAGAACTTGAGGCTTAAGGCAGAGATCAATTTTGAACAGGATGTCAGTTGATCGTAGGGTCTTCATTTATACATCACCACCCACAGAGCCTGGGCCAGTTTAGCATCACCAGTAAGGCTAACACGCACATCTTTCGGACACTGGATGGAAAAACCCAGGTAGGCATGGAGAGGATGTGTATACCTTATTACAGAGATAACCCCCAGGCCAGCATCCTGGAGCTAATCACAGTACCTCCATGTCTGTAAATGTTCAAAGATGATTTGCAGCTTTTACAGAAGTTGATATTTCACTCCTTTATTTAAGGATGCCACCAGTAAAGAGATGAAAAATGTTCTTTTAATCCATTTTCAGACAGCAGAACCAATCTCATACAAAGGTCTTACTAAACCCAATATTCCTCACGTCTCATAAATTTGCATTTCTTGTGACAAAGGGGCACAGACGTTGAGCAAGAGTCATATATTTCCTTTTGACGAATATTAGGTTGTAATTTATTAGACAATTAACCTCTTAATTGACTTAAATCTATGGCAAGTGTAAATAAAACTCCCTAATTACCCATATAATTCTTTCGGTTTAAGCCGCTCGGGCTCTTAGTATAAATCTAACATGGGAATTTTATGAGACTTTTCCGCTATAAATCTTTGAGCCAGGTCAAGTGATTGTCGGCTTTTTCATCTAGTTAGGCCTGCACCATCAAAGCCTTGCAATAACAATGGAAGAAGAATTACTGCATCTTTATATTTCTAGTAGCTGCGGCTAATGTTTTAATGTATGTAAAAATCACTGGCATAAGCAATCCTGTCTAATGGATCATTTTCAGTGCCAAGGAAATACGTTTAAAGATGTGTGGTATTTTCTGCAGAGCACATTGTGCAAAAACTGAGTATACAATTCAAAATACAAATGTGAAACTCTTTGTACATCTTGTACAAATGTCAGGAAGTGCAGATACAGAACAAGTTAATGAGTAGTGAGAGTGTCACCCTAGGGAACTTAAAATATCCAACTTGGAAATCAACGAATAGGAACTGAGGGTTACAATGCTTATCCAAACCTGTTCTTGTGTTTCAGTTTTCATATTAGGCACATGTTTCCTTCTGGTATGCTGTGTAGACATTGCATGAACAATATAAGGCAACTAATGCAAGACATCAGTCAACAGTAAGATGCCCTGGTGGATTCATGTTCAGATGTAGTGGTTTCCCAAGGACTAGATACTCACCGTGCTGCTTGCTAGTTCAACATACGCCCAATCAGATAGTTGGTCGCAGGTGTTTCCTTAGGCTCTCCCGGAGCCTTCCTGGCTGGGAGGACATTCCATAGTGGGGTTCATAAGGCCCTGCCAAATCCCAGCAAAGAGACCTTAGACTTAGGGGGATTAGGGGAAACAAGAACTCTCTTGAAAAGAGGAATATGGACCAAAGAAAAAAGAAAAGTCAGAAGGAATGAGCAGGAGACCAGTTTAGGCAGGAAAATGGACCTGACAACCAACCAGGGAGACAGGGTTCTTGGTACATTTTAATTGTGATAAACTCATTCTGTTTATCTATTTTCTGGTTTCCTTGGTATATCTGAGTCTGGAACATGCTCAGTAATAGTATCTCTAGTCAACAACTGTTAGCTTCTAATGGATGGTCTTAGAATGTCAAAATACTGACTTCAGCCATCTTCTTAACTCTTTTCTTGATACCTCAATTTGTGTTCTTGTTTGCTTTGTGAAAAACGTGGGGATGTTGTGATCGGCAGTGCATAAAATCAAGGTTGTTTGAATTGCTGCAATTTATAATGATGAGTGAGCATGCTCAGCCGAACATGTGTTCGGCTCGAGCATCGCTATGCTTGGAGCATGGCGCTACTTGAACGATCACCACATGTGCTTGTGCGCCATTCTCGAGTCTCCGCCCCGCACGTTTCACGGTTTTAGAGTGTCAGCTCACCTGCAGGCACTGTCATATAATGTTTTAGAGCGACAGCTGAACAGCATGCACTCGCATATAATGTTTTAGAGCGTCAGCTCACCTGCAGGCACTCCCATATCATGTTTTAAAACGTCAGCTCACCTGCAGGCACTCCCATATCATGTTTTAGAGCGTCAGCTCACCTGCAGGCACTTCCATATCATGTTTTAAAACGTCAGCTCACCTGCAGGCACTGGCATATCATGTTTTAGAGCATCATTTTTCCTGTAAAATTGATTTTTTTGGGGGGTTTTGGCCGTGTTTTTGTCAGTCTGTGAAAGTGGCATACAACTTGGTCAAACTGGTTCCCAGCAGCGACTTGGGAGTCTAAGATGCATCCAGACATCGTCCCCATGCTGTTGCCGGTCCATTTGGGTGGTGTTTCTGTCACTTTCTGACCTTTTCCAATGGACCAGGCACCCTCCCCTCTTCAGAGCAGGGAGTGCCTGGTTGTCTCCCATTGACCTACATTATACTCGGGTGCTTGGTAGAGCACACGAACATCGCGATGTGTTCGGATCGAACACCCAAACACTTTGGTGCTAGCTCATTACTAGCATTCTAGTAAAAGTCTAAAAGTTAACAGCTCAGTATCTCACCTTCAGCCAAGAAGAAAGTATTCTGTAGACATGGATACATAAAAGGATGAAACCCAAATGTCAAAAATCATATAGTGGAGGAGGAGATGTGAGCGTTACTTGTAATCCACATTGACACTTTTATACGTATCAAGTTGGCAGGTGAGTTTATGATTTTTCCCACAGGTACGTGGTTGGCTTTGTGTTCAAGGTGGTTACTTAATTTTTGTAAACTTGATATTGCCTGTTCTGTGGTGGGTTGGCACCCTGCCCAGGATTGGTTCCTGCCTTGTGCCCTGTGTTGGCTGGGATTGGCTCCAGCAGACCCTCGTGACCCTGTATTCGGATTCAGCGGGTTAGACAATGGATGGATGCATGGATATTGCCTGTTTAGGCTTCCTGGCAACTTGTACTAACCTGGCAGCTGATTCCTAGTTATTTATTAAAAAATTTTTGAACACCATTTGCCTCTACTTGTATAAAGAAACTTCCAATGCTACAGAATGAAGGTCTAATAGTAATTAATTACATTTATACAGTGATCCCTCTTCGAT
Organism: Polypterus senegalus; assembly: GCF_016835505.1. Classification (NCBI taxonomy): domain Eukaryota; kingdom Metazoa; phylum Chordata; class Cladistia; order Polypteriformes; family Polypteridae; genus Polypterus; species Polypterus senegalus. The sequence continues at coordinate 58,701,583 of NC_053154.1, read as the reverse complement.
CGCTGGGATTGCGTTCCAGAACCCCCCGCGAAAGTTGAAAATCCGAAAGTAGAAACCATATGTTTATATGGTTATTTTTATATATTTTAAGCCCTTATAAACTCTCCCACACTCTTATAAACATATCGCGCAGAATTATACAGCATAAACCCTTTATATTCTCTTAGATATTAGGTAAGATTTGTTGAAATTATGTATGTAAACACACTGTTTATGTACTACGCACAAAACATACGTATAGTATATCATTGAGGAGTTTTATTTAATAGGTAATACAGTTTTAAACACATTGTAATTGATTAGGTAATATAAGAATAAATGAAAAATCTAGAACTTGTAAATATAAATAAAACTTAAATGTTATTTTAAAGATATCGAGGGTCTCCGATATCACATATGTTACAGCCATTACGACAGACAGGCCACCAGCATTAAATACGTACAATGCAAGAAAAATTGTATAAAATGTGTGTAAAGTTACACTAAATGTACGTACATGTACTAAGTACATAGAAAATTAGTTATGGGTACTCACCAACAATGACACGATGATTTGTCCGATAACGATAAGATAAATGTTACTGCACAACGAAGGAGAACGTTACAGCTCTTCTAAAGGAGCCTCTTCAGGCAACTGTGGCGCTTGAGCATGGCCCCCGGAAGCAACAGCAGGAGGAGATTGTTTTGGAGACATAACGAAGGGCTTGACTACGCACAAAGATAAAGACAAAAAAGCACCAAAGTTAACTTTTTAAACGGCGAAACGCGTTGATGCTGACTGAGTGAGACGACATGCTGGCTAACACAAAGCGGAACCAAATGCTGCTCTCCATCACTGAGCCAATCAGTACGCGGGAACTTAACCACATGCTCTGATTGGGTAGCTTCTCACCCATCCACCAATAGCGTCCCTTGTATGAAATCAAGTGGACAAACCAACTGAGGAAGCATGTACCAGAAATAAAAAGACCCATTGTCCGTAGAAATCCGCGAACCAGCGAAAAATCCGCGATATATATTTAGATATGCTTACATATAAAATCTGCGATGGAGTGAAGCTGCGAAAGTCAAAGCACGATATAGCGAGGGATCACTGTATAACGCATTTCTTCCTACTCAAGCACTTACACAGAAGGGAACCACTAGTACACTCACCACATATTAGCAATTAGGTGGTAAAGTGGTGAGAGAGATAGCCAATTAGAGACTGAGGATGATCGGGGGGCCAGAATGACTAGGCCCAGGTGGGAAATGACCACAGAGAGTCATGACCTGGATTTTATATCTCATCGGAAGGTTGATGCCATATTTACAGCACAGTTTCTGTACTGGGGTATTGGGATCCACATTCAGACCACAAGGAAAGTGCCCCCTGCTGTCCTCACCAGCACCTCTTCCATCAGGTACCCAAGCTTTTTCCTAGATGGTCTCCCATCCGAGTACTGGCCAGGCCTAAACATGCTTAGCTTCAGGTGGATGACCTGTTCTGAAGCTCATATTGTTCATAGCTATTGAAATTTTACCAGATCTTCAAGTCAAAACAACAGTGTGATGACAAAGTTTTTCAAGTCACAGCAGAACCAAACTTCTAAATGGTAGTGCCATGGTTATATTTGTGTTGGACAAAGGTGAGAGATTATGGAGGTGTTTTTTTTTAAGAGCAAAACTGATGAGTAGTCATTATCATTAGCAAAAGTCTGAATGCTGAAGTTTTAAAATTGTTCAACACAGTTAGTGGGCAAAACTAAACACATACAGTGGAAAATAAAAGGTCTACACACCCCTGCCAAAATCACAGATTTTATGCAAAAAAAATGAAACCAAGAGAGGTCTTTTCTGAACTTTTTCCACCATTATTGCAAAATTCCAGTCTATACAAAGAAGGTGAAAACAAACCAGAAACTGTTAAGTTAAAAATAGTCATACAAAGACTTGGTTGCATTAGTGTGCACACCCCCTTAGTTGAAGCACATTTTGATTTTATTACAGCACTCCTTCTTTTTGGGTAACAGTTTGGCACATCTAGACTTGGCGATGTTTGCCCACTCCTCTTTGCAAAAAAACTTCCAGGTCTGTCAAATTATGAGGGCATCTCCTGTGCACAGCTCTCATTAGGTCAGCCCATAGATTTTCAGTTGGATTAAGGTCTGGGCTCTGGCTGGGCCCTTCTAGAACACTGATCCTCTTTTGATGAAGCCTTTGCTTTGTTGATTTGACGTATGCTTTGGGTCGTTGTCACACTAAAAGGTGAAGTTCCTCTTCATCTTTAGCTCCCTAGCAGATGCTTGAAGTTTTTGTGTCAAAATAGACTGAAACCTGGAGTTATGAATAATTCCATTCACCTTGACTAAACCCTCAGTTCCAGCTGAATAAAAGCAGGCCCAAAGCACGATGCTGCCTCCACCATGCTTGACTGTGAGTGAGGTGTTCTTTTGGTGACGTGCTGTGTTATTTTTGCACCTTTTCAAATTATGGCCAAATAATTCAACCTTGGTCTCATCAGACCATAATACATTTTTCCAAATAGTTATGGGTAAAGGTATACCTTTTTTGCAAAGTTTAGCTGAGTTTGGATGTTTTTCTTTGTAAGAAAAGGCTTTTGTCTTTCTACACAACCGCACAGCCCAGACATATGAAGAAGGCAACATCCACTACTTGCCAGGAAAACTGGCAGCTCCTTTAATGTTGATGTAGGCCTCTTGGTGGCCTTCCTGACCAGTTTTCTCCTTGACTTCTCATCAGTCTTGGAGGAATGTCCCGATCTTGGTAGAGTCACTATTTTCTCCACTTGTTGATAAATGTCTTCACCATGCTCCATAGAATGTTTAATGCTTTGGATACATTTTTGTACTCCTGTCCTGATTGATACATTTCAATGTTGAGATCCCATTTATGTTTTGAAAGCTCTTTGTGGACCACAGCTTTTGGGGTATGTTACAACCAAGAGGATATCAGAGTAATAATTTAGGAACAGCCTAACTTTATCTGAACTCATTTAGAGCGAATTTAATTGATGTCAGTTGTATACCAACTTATGAGGCTTATTGTGATTGGTTGATTCTGAATACAACCACATCCTTGATTATTAAAGGGTGTGCACGCTAATGCAACCTGGTTTTGTATGATTTTTCACTAAACAGTTTCTGATTTGTTTTCACCTTCTTTATTTTATTTATTTATTTTTTATTTATTTATTAATTTTATTACAATCAATACATAGCAATCAAGTTTTTACAAAAAAAAAAAGAATTATGTTAAGAACAGATCGATCCCCACCCCTGAGAGAGAGAGCAAGCCAAACTATGTTTCAGTTCAATCAAAGTGCCATTGAAAATCTTTCCGCGTGCTACACTTGAATTGCCTTGCATTAAACAAGGTGGCAGCTATTTGTCTGGACTCCTCCAGTCACTCCATGTCCACACACTGTATAAGAATAAGCTGAACTGAACTGACAAAGGCAGACTGGTGCCATGTTCAGGGTTGGCTCCTTATTGGAAACAGCAAATGCCCAAACGATATCTGATCCACCAGCTTGTACACCCCATGACCCTGTAGCAGATAAGTGGGATCAGAAAACAGATGGATTGATAGATGAATAGATGACTAAGGGATTGGTAGGTGATCATTTTTTGTTCTATGGTCACTTTCTTAAATTATTGAAAAAAACAAATATATTAAACAAATGGCTAAATTATTTGATGTTAAAAATGCAAAGCACACACTATGCTAGAGGTTTTGCAATAAATTAAATTCTTTTAATAGTGCTGCTCTGGAAAAATTCTATTACACCTCCAAAGTGAAGTGCTCTTTGCAGTGCACTGTTGGATAAATGAGTATAATACTGTAAGTTTATTTTCTCTAACCCATATTTAAAACTAGAGCTCTAGAGGTTAAAGTCTACTGCATTAATCAACAGCAGCACCTTTTCTTGCAAAGTGAGCCGTTTAACCTTTCTTCAGAGATGACTGTCGGTTTTATTCACATTCACGGGAAGCTCTGACCCTGTAACCCCTTTTCAACAAAAACTGGAAGATTTTTATTAGACACCGAGAGCACAGTCTAACACAGATGCCTATTCCTGTAAAAGAAGGATGCTAAACATAACACCTAGCATGGCATCAGTATTTTAATTTGCCCTAACTATTACATATAAGCGATGATAATAGACAGACCCTTTAATGTATTATATATACACAGAATCCACACACACACACTCACACTCACGCAGTTAGATTCATAAGTGTTTGGACAGTGACAAAGTTTTCATATTGTTGGCTCTCTATGCCATGACAATGGATTTGAAATTAAACAATCATTGAAGTGTAGACTTTCAGTGTTAATTCAATAGGTTTATTAAAAATATCATATGAATCGTTCAGGAATGACAGACATTTTTTACACATAGCCCCCCGACCCCATTTTCATGGCCTCAAAGCTAATTGGACAACATATTCATAAAACTAACATACAGTATTCATAAAAAACTACAAAACATGCTGACCTCTGGTCCTCCCAATATCAAGGTTCAACCCAAGCAGTTTGCCAGTATCAGCAGGTATGTGCTTCACGGACCTGTCATTCTTCTTTTTCCTATCACGTAATTAGTTTCTTCAATTTGCTTTACACTCAGCAGATGTTTGTGCTCTTTTCTTTTTTCCAGCCAAGTCACATTCTTGATCGGTTTTCCTATCCGGTTTGCTATAGGAAAGACACAAACCCTGATAATGGAGTGGTGGTTGCCACTTTTTTTGCATTATCATGTCACAACATTTTGATTAAAACCAACATTAAGGTTCTGCCCCCAGTGGTTCATGAAACAGACACAACCTTTAACATTTTATATTTACAGTATATAGGTAAGGATCATTTTCAATATTTAGTTGAAAATCCTTATCAGTCCATGACTGCCTGAAGTGGGTTCAGAAGGGTTCAGAAGAGGGAGGTCGTGTTTTACTAACATGTTGGAATTCTATGAGGAAGTAACAAAAGTGCAACTTATGATATTATTTATCTTGACTTTCAGAAAGCATTTGATGAGGTGCCACATGAGAGGTTGGGCATCAAAACAAAAAAAGTGGGAGTTCAGGGTGAGGATTTTAGATGGTTGCAACATTGGCTCAGATGCAGGAAGCAGAGAGTTATGATGCAAGCCTCATCAGAATTGGCCGATGTTGAGAGTGGTGTTCCACAGGGGTCAGTGCTAGGGCCGCTGCTATTTTAAATATATATATAAAAAATACAAGTAGCACGCTGGTTAAATGTTTACATGATACCAAGATAGGTGGATTGGCAGATAATCTGGAATCCATAGAATCATTTCAGAAGACATGGATAGCATACCGGCTTAGGCAGATTTGTGGCAGATTAAATTTAATGTCAGTAAATGTAAATATTACACATAGGAAGTAAAAGTGTTAGGTTTGAATACACAATGGGAGGTTTGAATATCGAGAGTACACCTTATGAGAAGGATTTAGGAGTCATAGTGGACTCCAAGCTATCAACTTCGAAACAGTGTTCAGAAGCCATTAAGAAGGCTAACAGAATGTTAGGTTATATAGCGCCTTGATGTGTGGAGTACAAGTCCAAGGAGGTTATGCTCAGGCTTTATAATGCACTGGTGAGGCCTCATCTTGAGTACTGTGTGCAGTTTTGGACTCCAGGCTATTAAAAGGACATAGCAGCGCTAGAAAAGGTCCAGAGAAGATCAACTAGGCTGATTCCAGGACTACATGGGATGAATTATGATGACTGAAATCCTCTTCTGGGTGGAATTCCTTCATCCTAGAAAAGGAAATGGAAATTGCAATTGTGTGAATAACTGCTTCAGTCCCTAAATATTTCCCCAGGCTACCTGTGTAAAGGTCTCCATGCTTTCAATTTTGACAGTACATACAGTGGATTCATAAAGTATTCAGGCCCCTTCACCTTTTTTATGTTGCAGCTTTGTGCTAAAATTATTTAAAGTATTTTCCTCCAGCATCAAGCAACATTAAATGCCCCAGAATGACAATGCAAAGCTAGGATATTTGAAATTGTTTCAAATTTATTAAAACTACTATTTTTTTACTACATTATTTAAAACTCAAAATATCCCATTGACACAAGTATCCAGACCATTTACTCAGGAATTAGTTGAGGTCCCTTTGGCAGCGATTAAAGCCTGGAGCCTTTGCATACCTGGATTTGGGAATTTTCTGTCATTCTTCTCTGCAGATCCTCTTAAACTCTGTCAGGTTGAGCTATTTTCAGGTCCCCTGCAGAGATGTTTATTTGGGTTCAATTCCAGGTTCTGGCTAAAGAAAGTTTTCATTAAGGATATCTCTGTACTTTGGTTCATTCAGCTTTTCCCTCAAACCTGTCCAGTCTCCCAGTCTCTGTTGCTGAAAAACAACCCCACTGCATGATTCTGCCACCACTATGATTCACTTTTGATTCACTTTTGGAATGATATTGCACTGGTGATGAGCAGTGCCTAGTCTCCCTAGATATGACGGTAATGTTTAGATAGGAGAATCTTTTTTCTCACAGTCTGTTAGTATCTTAAATACTTTTTTCCACCTCCAAGTAAGCTCCCATGTGTTTTTTTTACTGAAGGCAGTTTTCTGTCTCATCATTCTTGTTATAAGGCCCAGATTGGGGGAGTGTTGCAGTGGTGGTTGTCCTTCTGCAAGTTTCTTCCATCTCCACACAGGTTCTCTGGAGCTCAGCCGGAGTGACCATCAGGTTCTTGGTCACCTGACTTACCATGGCACTTCTCCCACTATTGCTCAGATTTTACCAAGAAGTCACCTCTAGGTAAGTTTGTTGCTACAAACTTCTTTCATTTAAAACATCACGGAAACTCTGTTCTTGGGCACCTTCAATGCTGCAGAATGTTTTTTGAAGTCTTCCTCATATTTGTTCCATTACACAATACTGTCCCTAAGCTTTGAAGGCAAATCCTTCAATTTCATGACTTGGTTATTGCTCCAATCAACAGAATTGACCACAGGTGGACTCCACACAAGGTATAGAAACATCTCAATGATGGTCATTAGAATAGGATGCACCTGACCCATATTTCAAGGGATTTGAACTGCAGCAGGATGCACATGCTTCAAAGTAATGGAATAGATGTCCCATTTAGAAGACCCCAAGATCTTTTAAGAAAAGGTGAGAGACTTCCAGTTGTGACCTGAATACTCCCCGTATAACAAGGTTTGGAGCCCTCTAAAAGAGTTACAAACAAGGCCTCACCTCGGGCAGTCTGATAGCAAACTTCACTGACAGGTTTCTCCCTGCACAGCCTTAAAATGGTTCCCTTACATTAAAGGTTCACAATAACTTCAATGTTTAAATTTTAAATCAAATGACTCAAAAATGTCCTTCAAGGGAGTAAAACCATAAAATTCTCTTGACTGGTATCTTTGAAGATAAAGATTGTAAAGAAGTATTACAAAAAGAAGCACAAAAAGGCGAAAGTTGATAAATGAAGCTGTTGTGATTGGTTTCTTTGTTTCATTTTTTGTATTGTTTTCTTTTCTTTTAGTGTTTGCAGTCATCTTGCTGTGTATTTTGAGGTTTATAGACCCAAGGAATCCAATTTACCATTATGCCACAAAGCTATTTTGTTTTTCTCATAGGCGCCACCATTTGTTTTTTTTATGTTGTAGCAGTTGCTATAGCATTGCTAGGGGTCATCCAGAGTCACTCCAACACTACACATGTTAATAGTGGTCAAGGGTAAAAAAATTCATCTCCATGCACTTTCTGATATCCAAATTTTCTAGCAGTCTTTACTTTGGTATGCTTTTTGGTTCACCCTTTGGTTTTGATGAAAGACAGGCTTGATTCTCAGTTTACAGTTCTGCCATGGGCTTGTTAACATATTCTATGCTGGCTGTTGTGATGCCCAGGTACCCACAGCAAATGGGCATGTTTTTTTGTTTAAAAATTTTGTAGTTTGTGACTGAGATTGACTAGTAGCAAGTGATGAGACAGACAAAACTTTCCAGTTTAAATGTGAATGTTGTTTATTAAAGACCAATATTGAAGAACAAAGAAGAAAAGAGCCACAGTGTTTTAAATACTAATAAATAAACTTCTAATTAATTAGTCTCTTCAATATTGCAAAAATAGATAGTATTAAAATAAATCCATCCTCAATGTATTCCATTTCCTTTTTCGGACACCGGAACAAATCCCCTCTAGGAAGATCACAGCATCCTATTCTGCCACCTTGATGGGTTCCCATAGACCCTTAATTTGACAGATTGAGATTATCAGAATACGACCTGTCCAGTAGAGACCTGCTCTGCCCACTCTACACCAATGATTTGCAGTGACTCTCAACCATTCTTGTGTGCTTTTTAAAAGTAATACATAAGACTTGAATTCTGCTGCACTACAAAACCTATGGAACTCCTCAACAGCCACTGGTCATGCTTCCTAACAGCTCATCAGAGCCAATGCCATCCGTCCTGACCCTCTCGAAAAGTATACACCCTCAAACTAGCCTTCTCTTTTGTTCATTTTTTCTCTTTCTCTTTCATAGTAATTAACCTAATACAATCGATTGCACATGCTCATGTGCATATCGCTTTTCCGTGAAGGTTAAGCCATTTGGAAAGGAACTAAAACAGGTAAGATGAATGAATAATTTAAACTATTAAAAATCCTTACTGTCTCTCTAAGGCAGAACAGAGGCAACAAGCATTTGCCTAAAAGGCACTGCAGAGCAAGCAAGTCCCAGTATGTAACAAAACAAACAAAATCCAAGAATGAAGCATATACTCCCAAGAAACCGGAAAAATCAATATTTACAAAATGTACTCTTAGACAATGAAACACTGAAGGATCCACATATATATGGGCTCAGGGCGGTTCATCAGCCATACCATCAAGGTGGCCTGCCTCCTTAGGTTCCACTCACAAAATACAAGAAGTATAAGCAAGTATAAAAGAACAATATTTACAAATTAAATCATTAAGGGAAAAACTAATCAAAGGAATACAACATAATCAACAACATAAAAAAGCAAATGATATTTGAAAAACAATGCCTGAGCCAATTACAGCCAACACTTGGCGCAAGGCAGGAAACAAACCCCAGGCAGGGCACCAGCCCACTGCAGGACACACACACACAAACACACACACTAGGGCCAATTTAGTATCGCCAATGCACCTAACCTGCATGTCTTTGGACTGTGGGAGGAAACCAGAGCACCCAGAGGAAACCTATGCAGACATGGGGAGAACATGCAAACTCCACGCAGGGAGGACCCTGGAAGCTACCCACTGCGCCACCGTGCCGCCCTCTTCCCAATATATATTGTCAGGGATGCCAGGGGCAACGACCCGGCTGGGACGCCGTGAGGGACCAGATGTTGGTCTGCGCCCACCCTGGATCACGTGGGGGCCGCCGCCCTGGTTGCTTTGGGGAGTGTCGGGAACACCTGGAGCTCATCTGGGACATGAATAAAAGGGGCCGTCTCCCTTCATTCAAGGCTGAAGTCGGGTGGAAGAGAGACGGAGCTGGAGAGAGGACTGGAGGCGGCCAGGAGAAAGGCAGTTGAACTGTGTGGCCTGGACATTGGGGGATCAGTATAAGAGGCACTTGGGGTGCACGTAAATAGTACTGTAAATATTGTATATAATAAAGGGTGTGTTGGGTGAACTACTGATGTCCATCTGTCTGTGTCCAGGTTCAAGTTCACAGTGGCATAGCCAACAGGATGCTCCACCTGGGTCGAGGTGGGGACCTGTGTACAAAACAAATTATTCTGTGGACGACCCGGCGCAGCAGCAGACCCCACACACTCGCAGCGGGAGCGGCATGTGCACAACCCCGCGGGAACGGTTTACCCCATAGACCACCGCCGGACTGCAGAATGGCCATGTTCCCCGGGTGCGGAGGAAGGAGAATGGGCGTCGCCAGAGTGCAGCGGGGTCTGAGAGTCGTGCTGTCTGGAAGGACGGCCAGGCCGGCGTTGCAACGCAGAAAGCCACACTGAGGCAGGGGCCTCGGAGTGACAGGATCCGGGAGGTGAGTGCCCTGCCCTGCAGTAACCGGCCCTTCGGGGTCGGGTTTACCTTATTTCCCACAGGGAGGGACGTTCCGGATCCGCGTCCGTGGCAGTAGCACGCCGGGCCACGGGCTGTCGGCAGCGCGAAGGCGGCAGAGGAGGAGGCTGCAAAATCGGAGCCGCTGCAGCTCAAAGAACCGCAGCAGCTGCGAGGCTGCCAGTAGGCACGCCACCGCACCCAGAGAGGGGGAGACAAGATGGCCACGGGCCGGAAGCCCCGCCCGCTGACAGGCACCGATTGGGCCGGAGGGAGTGGCCCACAGGAGGCAGACGACGAGTGTGGCTGATGGACAGGTAAGCTCACTGACGTCTGTCTCCCAGTTTTCGCCGGTGGCTCTGCGCGAGCCGGAGGAGTCCCTTCGGCCTGCAGAGTCGCCTTTCTTACAGGTGCTCAGTGCTCTCGCCGTCCAGCTGGAGAAGCTGAAGGGGAAGGCGGTCACGTCATGGGAGACGCCGTGTGACACGGAGGATCGGCGCAACGCTGGAGCCTTTGGCCAGCAGAGTACGGTGGGGAAGGTAAGTCTTGCACTCCCCGTACAGCATAAGGGGGAATTCGCCCGAAAACGGCCGTGACTTTAATAAGGAGGACCGGCGACAAGTAGGCAGTTCCCCAACAGTGGTGCAGACTGCCTGCGGAGCGAGGAGAGCGAGTTCGCATGGGCTGGCAGGACAGGGGCTGATGAGTCCCTGGGTCCTAGCGCCCTGCACTCCAAGCTCGCGGCAGTCTCCTGTTGCTCTGCAGGGACGCAGACGGGGCTGGATTTGAGCTTTCACCATGCTCAGACTCAGGGCGTCCAAGAGGAGAAGGAGGGACCGAAGGCTGAGTGCCAGTTCCTCCGATAGTAGGGGTCGTGTCGCTGGGTGTGCGCGTCCAGTGAAGGGCCGTCCTCTGTGGAGGCAGAGGGAAACCCCTGGGCGGCTGGAGGAGCCGTCTGTGAGAGCAGTCCAGCCTACGATGACCGGACGGGCATGGAACCTGCGGCGGAGGGGCCAAACAGGCAAGTCGCGGGCTGTCAGTAGGGGGGGAGAGTGCTGCCGGTACGGAGACCGGTGGGACGCTTGGGGCGAGTGTCCAGGCAGTGCTTCTGGCCCTCCCTTTTCTCTTTCTACAGGACCGAAGCCCTGACGAGCGCTGGGACCGACACTGTTAGCAACCTGCACTTCTGGAACGGGCCACTCCACGGGAGGACTCCCCACCGGAGAGTGGATGGTGCCCCGGCTGGCGGGGACAGTGGAGGTGAGAGCGGTGCAGACCAGTGGGGCGCGTTGGCGTCGGAGGGGGTGCCGAAGTAGGGTGTCCCAGGGTGCCGTGATGGACCCTGGGTGCGTAGTAGGGACCCACTCTGGGGATGTGCTGCCCTCTTGGGAAGTGCCGTTTGGACCGATATATAGTATACAATACTTTGAAGCCAAAGAAGACTCCATTCCATCAGTAATTTATAGGGTGGTCCAGATCTAATTATGCACGTTTCATTACGCTATAACTTATTAAGTATATTACATAGAAAATCACCCAAAAAACCCCGGACCATCGAGAAGTGTGCAAGCTGACGAGATGAAGAATCATCTTTGCACTGAACTGGAATCGTCCCTGCATAAATCAAAGTCATCCAGACGATCTGGATCTGCCGAATTAGATCTGGACCACCATGTAGTTTGCCTTACATTCTTTTTCTCAGCTGCTTTAAAATTCATTTCAGAAATAAACTTTTCCAGTATATCTGGAGTAAAAAGTTCTGACAGGGTCTTTGAATTTGCTTCATTTGATTTAAAGAGACCTACATATCTATCTTTTAATAAATATTAAGTAACATTGCCAAAGTGATACAAGACTGAACTCTCTGTAGTATTATCATTATTATTGATTTTGTTTTATGTTTAATTTATCCACTTCTGGGTGGCACATGGAATACTGACATGATTTATGCTGATAATCTAAGACTTCTGACTTCATTTTTGTAATTAAAATATCCTAGCAAGCTACAAAAAAGTGCAGACTTTTTTCCACATAAACCTCCCTGTGCACAGAATAAATTTTCTTGTAAATATTATCTTTGCAGACTGGGAATTTAAAGTTATGTAAATCTCTCTAATCTCTAGCTCCTAATACAAAGGGCAGAAGATCCAGGGAGTGCACTCTGCCAGCTGCTTTTTGGAATTACAGATAATTACAGCCCTGCTTAGTGGTTTAGAGCAGGAATGGGCACAGTTAGCATTTGGAGAAGTCAAATGAAGTGAGGATGTGACTGGGAACTTCTCCAGGTTTCCTTGCCTGACATTTTGGATTGAATTTGTTGGGTCCTGGGTGGGGGTGAGCACACTGAACACATTTGATAAATTCAGATTCATATGGCTATTTGCTGTAAAATATAACTAAAGGCCTGTGTTCACTCCATGCTACAAAGGTAGATAGATAAGATAGACAGATAAATACTTCATTCATCCCCTCAGGGAAATTCGGGTGTCTACTACCTCAAGCACATCAGTAAAAAATTAATACAAATTATTAAAAAAAGCAAGGAAAACAAAACATACATAAACAGTAAAAAGTACAAATGATCAGTTGTAACAGTGTCAGAAGGTAGAGTGGTGACCAGGTCACAAATCACTTGTGTTGACAATGGAGATATAAAATCTCATAGTGGTAGGAGCAAATGAACTTCTAAAGCATCCTGTTTTATAGTGTAGTGAGAGAAGATGACTGTTATGTTTACTTCTCTGACCTGCCAAATTGTTGTGGAGAAGATGATTGCTATTGTCAAGGATAGCCTGTACCTTTCTCCCCATACACCTTTCCACCACTATTCCCAAAGAGGCCACAGTCCTACTCAGCATCAAGCCAGCTTTCTTCACCAGCTTGTCCAGCCTCTTTGTGTTCTTATCTGTCATACTGCCTCCCAAACACAGGGCAGCAAAGAAGATGGCACTGGCAGCAACTGTCTGATAGAACACAGACAGCATTTTACTACATACATTGAATGATCTGGGTCTTCTGAGGAAAAACAGCTTGCTCCACACCTTCCTGTAGAGGACATCTGTGTTCACTGACCAGTCCAGTCTGTCATCAAAGTTGAAACCTAGATATTCATAAGTCTGCACCACCCCAATGTACTTCCCTCGGATTTTAACAGGCTGAAGGGGGAGCTTAGACCTGCAGAAATCCACAATCATCTCCTTGGTCTTCGTTATATTCATACCCAGGCAGTTCCTATTACTCTGTCACTGAAAGCTCCAATCGGACCCCAATATTCCCCATCCTGCCCATTCCTTAAACACACCACAATAGCTATATCATCAGAGTACTTCTGAATGTGGCAAAAGTTCGACTTATATTTAAAGTCTGCTGTGTATAATGTGAACATGAATGGGGTCAGGACAGTCCCTTGTTGGGCCCCAATGTTGATCACCACCATCCCAGAGACACATTTCCCCAGTATGACAAACTGCAGTCATCCAGGCAGGTAGTTATGAATCCAGGAGGTGAAGGTGGAATCCTTACCAATCCTTTCCAGTTTATCTTTAAGAATGGAGGGTTGGATGGTGATGAATGCACTGAAAAAATCTAAAAACATAATCCTCACATAAACACTTGGTTCATCCAAAAAAGACTAAGTCTGGTGTAACATGAAGAGGACTGCATTCTCAACGCCAATGTGCTCCAGGATGCAAATTGTAGGGGATTCAGTGCATGCTGGACTTGTTCTGTTCAAAGTTGAATGTTTTTATTAGGTGGCAAGCAGTATGGTGACAGTGGACTTTACACCACAAGGATATGAGTCCAGTTCACGTGTGTGACCCAGAGAAAGATCTAACCTGTCTGTGCTGGACAATAAATACAAGTAACTGTTTTATAAGTCCATGTTTTGGATAGGGTTGCTAGATACATGAGTAGCCAAAGGAGGACACAGAAAGCAAGAAGGAAGGACAAAGGAGAGTGCATCACTTCTAAGCAGTGATACAGTATGTCCTCCTTGCTATGCAACATTTTACAGTGCATAGAGGTGGAGTTCCCTTGAAGTTCTGTTTGCTCCAGTATGCCTAGATTTTATCAAAGAAGGGTATGGGACTTAGGGTTCAGGTTCAAATTATTGCAAGTACTCGAGCCACCTTTAATGGAATAGTACTGGTATATCATGAAAAAGCCGGGCATTTTCTTGGGTAGTTTGCTTGCTTGCTGGACAGCAGGCATGAGTCCAAAAATGTGTATATGTCCTCATTTTGTTATGTCTGATAAGAAATTCACTATAGAATGGTGTTACAATATATATAATAAATAGTTTTTTATTGGAGCAACATTTGTGCTTAATGATTGGTTGTTAGCCATTCTCTGTCTAGAGCAAGCACATCTCATTTGTAATTTTCAGTGACTTGAGAAAAGTAAAGTTAACTGAAAATGTTGCTGGATTTGTCACTAGGCTCTTTTCAAAAGTGAAAAGTTACTAGATATAGCGACAAAGTCGCCAAGTTGGAAACATGGCCCCTTTCTGTTTTCAGGAAATCCTGGGAGCAAAATGACATGTTCGGTTCTTCAGGTATCATAACACTTTACATAAAGGAACAGTGCATCTAAATTACTGTAAAGTGTAGAAAACCATATATTGTTTTCAGAAATGTGTCAATGTAAGAGCCATTTATTAGTTATTTAGGTTATGTCAAGTAGGTAGAAGCGTTTGCTTAGATACAGTATGTTAAATGTTTGCCTATCAAATAGTACATAGTCTAAGAGAGGTACTTACAACCCCCACAAGCAGAACTGAAGTGGTATATTCTAATTGTTACTTGTCCCTCTAACTACAGATTAGTCTCAGTTAGTGACCTGCCTTTGCCGTAAGTAAGGCATGGAGGGCACCCGGTTTTAAGTCATGCCTTTACGTGTCCAATAGTATGTAACGCAACTTGCTGTATTGAATGTGCAGCGCCGTACGTTTAGAACTTACTGCAGGTAAAGTAAAACATTTTTTACTATAGAAAACAACTGTGGCATGAAGTTTAACCAGAAAAGGCAAAATTTAGAGAAGAGACATTTTTTCCCTTTTTTTTTTGGTTTATTCTACATGTGTAACAATCTTTTTCTTTATTCTTGTGTAGACTGTTTGCTTTGAATTTTCCCTAAAATATACTTTCGGCATGCATTTCACTCGTGCTTGATCCTGCCTTACCTACCAGCAGCTAAATATACCGACTATCAATCAAGTCATTGGGGTGAAAATCGACTGATCTAAATCTGTGGCTGATCGATTGGAGCAATACTACAAAAAATTGAATATAAGCATTCTCTTAGCCAGTTGTTTCATTTTTATTTTCTATTTTATTTTACACAGTCAGGCGTGAGAGGATTTTTTTCTGCTGCTTCATGACAGCTGTATTCACCAGGTTTTATTTCCCATCACTCTTGTGTAGAGTTTGCACTTACTGTATCTCCCTAGTTTAAGGGATATGAAAAGTGTTTGGGGATGCAGCCAGGATTTCCTGTTTAATTGGCAAAAAAGAAAACACAAACCAGTCCTGAATGATTTAAACTAATGGAGGAAGAATGCCTTCCTCACATAAGGGAGTGTCAGGTATCCTTCACCATGTCCCAGCAAAATGATACCCGACTTTCCACGCAGGACCAACAGAAATTCAGAAGACTGGAAAGGGAGGAGGATTCATCTTGCCTGGGAATAGGAGCAAAAACGTTAGTGCAGCAGAAGTGCGACTCTTTTTTCTAATCCTTCTGAGTCCATAGAAATCAGTCACCCAAATCACCCATTTGACACAGGATTAACATGAGTTTTCCCCTCTACTGCAAATTCCTCCTAATCCTTTATGACATGATTTAAGACAGATGCTCCTGTTTCAAACAGAAATAGCAGGTATGTATGTAGAAGATTATATTTTCAATTGTTTGCTGGCCTCACACTTTCTAACCGGTAATTAGCGCTGCTACCACACATACAGTGTGCAGTTCGAGTCATGCAGCATGTGTAGTCTGTGTGTTCTTTCCATGTTATTTCACCGTGTCCCTTTTCACCTCAAAGCCAGTTGATCCTAAACTTGAGGCGTTGTCATTTCAATTTCAGGAGTTCATAGCCCAGAGATGTTTCCGAGCAAAAGGTGGTTGAGAGGCTCGCAGTTTACTTAACATTTAAGTGACGTATTTTATTAGATGATGATGATGTCAGATAATGTACTGAAGATCTGATGCCAATCAAGATGGACCAGGCACCAGCATTTCATTGTTTGGTTGATTTTTTGTGACATGAAAGGCGTGTGAAATTGTGTGCTTTGATAGTCATTAAGAAAGGAGTGTTAGTATTAGTTAGTTATGCTAAAGTTTATGGTCATGAAGTCTACACACATATTGGTAATTTCTGGTATGGCTCCACCACAATGTTCGTAGTAAAATAAAATACTGACAGAGATGGATTAATGGAGATATTTGTTTCCTGCACTCTTTGTAAATTTGATTTGTTCTGTGCGATTTCTCACTTCCTGCAGACTATACAGAAAAATACACCATCAATCTATGAATCTTTATTTTATGTAGTCCCATTCACAGAGTACAGTATGCAACACCTAAGCATTTTATGTAGCGAATAAGGATTTTGAAATGAATAGTAAATATAAGAGTTTTCAAATACAAAGTACATGTTACAGGCTAAAGTGAACAGCAGAATCATAGCGTTATACGATTATAAGAATGGAATAATGCTCTTTCAGTCAGGAAGATTAAATAGAAAAATGAAAAAAACTGAATGAGTTCTTGTCGAGAGCTGCAGAAATGGTCTTGGGAAATGTGAGAAGGGTAATCAGAGTATCGAAAACATTTCACAAATGAAAGGACACCTTTCAGTCCCTCAGGTTTGTCTGATTATCGAGGAGCTCGGTTGTCCTGATAGTATTCGTGTACATTTATAATACAGTGCTAGGATCTCCAGTTCGTTCTACATTCTCACTAGCCTTTGTTTAAGAAATGCCTTCTGATTTCCTCCTATTCATTTGCCCTTTACTTCCATTAGTGTCCTCAAATGTGTTTTATAATAATATTTTACTGTTCTACTGACACATTAAAAAGATCTGAGGTTTATCCCATCAGAAAAGCTACAGGTGCCATGTTTAAAGTATTGCCACCTTATACGGTACATGAATAGCTTTGAATTGTGTGGCTGTCTGTTAAAATATAAAGTAATAAAAGCCGAAAGAGCTTGGCCTGAATTTTATCTTCACAATCATTATTTTTCTTTCATCCAATACACACCTACATGCTACATTTTAGCATTAATCAATAATTATCTGCTAATTAAAAGAATTAGTAGTAACACTTTGGCTTCACTACCTGATTAAACCTACATATTATTGATGTAAACTTCACTGTCCCAAAAGCTTTTACTGCAATTTAAATTCTAATTACTGTATCTTTTTTCTGCATATGTCCCACTGCTTTGAAGAAAATAAATTAATTTTGCTTCAAAGACATTGGAGACTCTAATGCATGCACATTGATCTTTACCCAGCTAGTGAACGATATTACATTCAACTGATAAGAACTGGTTGAAATCTGTTTTAGAGTGAGAGACTGAAAGAGAGCGAAATAAAAAGAGGGGGAGAGTCGTAAATTATCTTTATGATGTCAAATTCTTTATATATTTTCCATCTCACAGGCTAATTAAATTTAGATGAACCTGAATTTTGTTTATCGCAGAACTCTTTATACACTTGGGCAAGAGTTGGCCTACTCACATATAAGATCTCTGTTTTGGGATTTTCGATGTAGAGCACTTTGGGAATCAAGGGCCAATGCTGGTCAACATGGCTATCTTCTTCAGCAAACCCTAACAGGAATACAACCAGGTCTCAATGACTTGGCTGTTTCCACACGCATTTTAGTCCCACTTTTTTATTCAAAAGAAAATGTGCAGGAGGGTCCAGATGGAGATGAGGTTGCAGTCAGCTTTACGTTGTTCAAGGCAGGAGCTGGGTTAAATGTAAGTGTACATGAGCAATAATCAGCGGAGCCAGACTGCCACAATCTGCGAACACCTTAATTAGAGAAAGTTCTCTGGAAAGCACCATACTACTGTAGGTGGGCTTGTAACAAGGGGTATATACTGTATACAGTAGATTCAGAAAATATTCAAAACCGTTCAGTCTTTCTGGATTTTATATTGTAGCCTTGTGCTAAAATCATTCATTAATTAATTTTTCCCCACATCATGCAGCACTCAATACTCCAGAATGACAAAGCAGGATTTTAGAAATATTTGCAAATATATTAAAAATAATAAAATAAAATCATACTGATACCAGTATTCAGACCCTTTGCTGTGACACTTGGAATTTGGCTCAGGTGCATCTCATTCTATTTACCATCACTGAGATGTTTCCATACTTTGTTTGAAGTCCACCCATGGTCCATTCAATTGATTCAGCATAATGAGAAATGGCACACACCTGTCTATAGAAGGTCCCACAGCTAACAGGAGCAAAAACCAAGCCATGAGGTTGAAGGAACTACATGAAGAGCTTAGAGGCAGCATTGTGTTGAGACTCACAGATCTGGAGAAGGCTGCAAAAATTCCTGGAGCATTGAAGGTTCCCAAGGGCACAGTTTCCTTCATCTGTATTTATATAAAATCCATCGTCTTTCTGTCTGTCTGTCTGCTTTTCCCGAGAGAACTACTTAATGGATTTAGATCAGTATTTTTTCTATAATTTGCTTGAACATTCCGGTTGATATTGTGAACTTACTCATCCTGATTAAGTATCATAGATCACTTACGAGACTGAATTATTTGTATGAACCTGAGAGAGATGATGCAGGCAGAGGGAACGGGGTGGAGCCCTCCTCACTCACATGCCTCCTTGGGGCTTATCTTACATCCGCTTAGCTAGTGAACAAGAGATCTACTTAACGGATTTAGATCGGGCTTATTCTAGAATTAGTTTGAACATTCCGGTTGATTTTGCAACTTCTCTCATCATGCTAAGAATCATAGTTTGCTTGCAGGAGCGATATATTCGTGCTAAACCGAGACAGAGGCTGCGTGAGTTGTGAACCAGGCAGGCCCTTCCTCGCTGTTCTGTTTCACTTATACGAGGGCATAAATGGAAGAAATCTGGAACTACCGACAGGTGACTAAGAACCCAATGGCCACTCTGGCTGAGCTCCATAAAACTTTTATGGAGATGAGAGAAGCTTCAAGTAGGACAACCATCATTGCAACACTCAACTATTTATGAAGAGACAGAAGTCCTCTCATCAGTGAAACACATGAAAGATCTCTTGGGGTCTGCTAAAAGGTACTTAAAGGATTCTCAGACTGCAAGAAACAAAACTCTCTGATATGAAGAAAACAAGATTAATGTCATTTCTGGCAGAAACTAGGCACCACTCATCACCTGTGTAATACCATTTCAATGGTAAAGCATATTGGTGGTAGCACCATGCTGTGGGATTTTTTTTCAGTGGCCTAGACAGGGTTGAAAGGAAGTTAAATGGGGCAAAGTGCAGAGACATCCTTAATGAAAACCTGCTCTAGAGTGCTCTGAACCTCAGACTGGGTTGAAAGTTTACCTTCTAAGAGGACAAACACCCCAAGCACAAAACAAAGATAACAAAGGAGAGGCTTAGCGTCAACTCTGGAAATGTCCTTGAGTGGCCCAGCCAAAGCCCGGACTTGGATCAAATTGAAAACAGCAGTTCACTGGCAATCTGGACATTGTTATCAACATGATACAGCAGAGCATCCAGCCCCAATAATATCAAGACATTAACCTCTGCTTCTAACCTAGTGAGTAGCTGGGTGCCTGGCGGCCAGTGATGCAGATGGTTCATTTCGCCCCGTGTGATAATTTTACATTTTTATACCTTGGGAAATTGTCTGTTCCATTTTGCCATTTTTTGGGGCAAAAAGATTTTATTGTATTGACTATGAGTTCAATAGATAGTTTTTTTCTCCAATGACACTCACATTTTGTGGTGTTGTTGATTGTGATGGCATCCAATGCTAACCAGGCGAATGGGGTTAATGTAATCAACCTAATTTAAAATGACAATGTTACTTTATCTGAGCATTGGATCCTTTTCATAACAAATGACAAAGTTTGCGTAGGGTAAGAATAACAAGTTAAGAGTGAGGATCTTGTGGCAATATTTTTCAACTATGAAATTTGAGTTTACCATTTTGGCTTTGACAATTAATTTGTATGGTTTGTTTTATTTTTCTAACTTTTCCTTATGCTTAATGTGGCAGACAGCTGGGGATCCTACCAAGCCGGGACACCTGGAAGAACCGGTAAAAGAGGGTCAATACCTCCCCTGGGCCATGAGAGGGCAGCCACCCTGGTCTGCATGGGGGCCACAGGATCAGAGCCTGGAAGCTGATCCCTGTTCGGAACCATGGTCACCACCACAACAACAACAAAAACAACATTTATTTATATAGCACATTTTTATACAAACAATGTAGCTCACATTATGAAAAAAGACAGAATAAATAACTAAAATTAGGGAACATTAATTAACATAGAATAAAAGTAAGGTCCGATGGCCAGGGAAGACAGAAAAAAACAAAAAAATTCCAGATGGCTGGAGAAAAAAATAAAATCTGCAGGGGTTCTGAGGCCACGAGACCACCCAGTCCCCTCTAGGCATTCTACCTAGCATAAATGACCTCAATCAGTCCTGATTGTATTCAGGGTTCTCATGGAAGAGTTTGATGATGATGGTCATCTGGACTTCTGACCTTTAATCCATCAATGTAAGGACATCACGGTGCTTTGATTAGGTGGTGGTGACACAGATCGTCACCACAGAAAACCGGAAAAAGAACAGAAGAGAAAGTAAGGGTTAGTACGAATTTTTGAGCCACCATGAATAATAAAGATAATTAATTCAATATACAGAGTATCAGGATTAAGTTCAAGTGAAGTTATGAGAAAGCCATGTTAAAGTAATGAGTTTTCAAGCAGTGTTTTAAAGTGCTCCACTGTATTAGCCTGGTGACTTTCTATTGGCAGGCTATTCCAGATTTTAGGTGCATAACAGCAGAAGGCCGCCTCACCACTTCTTTTAAGTTTAGCTCTTGGAATTCTAAGTAGATGCTCATTTGAAGATCTAAGGTTATGATTTGGAGTGTAAGGTGTTAGACATTCTGAAATATAAGACGGAGCGAGATTATTTAAGGCTTTGTAAACCATAAGCAGTATTTTAAAGTCAATTCTAACTGAAACAGGTAACCAGTGTAGCGACATCAAAAATGCGGTGATGTGCTTGGATTTTCTTTTCCTAGTTACGATTCTAGTAGCTGCATTCTGCACTCTTTGCAATCGATTGATGTCTTTTTTTTGGTAGTCCTGAGAGGAGTGCATTACAATAATCTAGTCGACTGAAAACAAAAGCGTGAACTAATTTTTTAGCATCTTGCAATGTTATAAGAGGTCTAACTTTTGCTCTATTTCTTAAGTGAAAAAATGCTGTCCTAGTAATCTGATTAATATGTGATTTAAAATTCAGGTCAGAGTCAATAGTTACCCCTAGGGGGTGCCCAGACGATTATAGAACCCTGGATGGCAGCACTTCCACCACACTTGGTATCGTCACCAAGCAACTGGAGCACTTCCGGGTTATTATAAAAGGGGCCGCCTCCCTCCAGTGGATGAGCCTGAGTCGGGATGAAGAAGATGGAGCTTGGGAGGACAGGAGTAAAGGCATCAAAGGTGCTGAGAGGAGGAAGAAAAGAAGGGACTGAGACAGGCATTGTGGTGCTGTTTATTATATAGACTAATAAACGTGTGTGTTTTGGGACATTCGGTGTCTGTCTGTCTGCGCCCAGGAGCTGTCTTTCCACAATAGACAATATTTTATTGCTGATATTATTTCCAGCAAACCAGTTCTTTGCCAGGGACTCACAACACCCAGCTTGCATTACTCTTCTCTCTGTCCTTTCATGCCTTCTTGACTCATTTGTAGATTGCCGCCCCCTCTGTTTACTCTTACTTTGCTCTTTAACCCTTACATTTTGTGTTGACGACACAAGGTTTAGTTTCTGCTTTTGCTGTAGTGGTTTCTCTGCCTTTTTATTTATGCATTCTTAAGCTTGCAGTTCCTATTCACTTCCATTATCTTGGTCATCCTCAATGAAAATCTGGTTATAAATAAAATTGCCTATGTGTTATTCAAACCCATAGTATCTTGATATTGCACTTTAATTCTGACTGCTATACGAAACTGAAGATTGAACATTGAAGAACTCAGACTCTGATTGATCACAATAAAGCAAAACAACAGAAATATTGCAAATTATTTTTTTAACAATTTTACTAATGACACATATTTTTAAAGTTCTTTTTAATGGAAGCAGCACTAAAAAGCACTTTATAAAGAATCAACAGTAAGATTATCCATCCATCCATCCATTATCCAACTCGCTATATCCTAACTACAGGGTCGCGGGGGTCTGCTGGAGCCAATCCCAGCCAATACAGGGCACAAGGCAGGGGAAAAAAACCCTGGCCAGGGCGCCAGCCCACCGCAGGGCACAGTAAGATTATTTTTGTATATAATACGCTACTGTGGCTGTTCATTTGTCTGTCCAGGATTTTAAATCACCTGTAGCTCACAAACCGATTATTGACCTGAAATGTGGTACACATATACTACGTGATGTCTACTGTCTGCTTTTGGGATGATGATTGATCTCCAAGGTTATTCCTCTTTTTACTTTTATTTTATTTTATTGTAGAATCAACCAGCAGGGTGGCCTTGCAGCGCATGCGTACGGGCGCCGTTCTCATCCCTACCACCTTCATCGTCACTTCCTCTGCCTCTTCATATCTTAAATAATTCTTGAGGCAGATTGAAGACTTAAATGCCAGCTTAAGTGAAACATTAAAGTAAAAGTACTAAGTATTGCAACACAAACACTGCCTTAATCAGTTTTAACAAGAAAAGATCCCGGCGAAAGAAGAGAAGCAGTGGGCCGTTAGGGTGGAGAAAAGAAGAGCTGCTCAGGAAGCAGCAAGCGCATCAACCTCTGAGCAAACGAAAGCTAAACATACAAAGAAAGAGGATGGAAACTAGGGATGCTCAAGTCAAGTGTATTCACTGCATATTATCGTGCATTGTGCTGTTACTGGTAGTTTAATAATTCGATGGTGCCTTTTCTATTAAGCATCTTTGCAAGGTTCTTTCTAGTCAGTTTTTCATAGAGTGTTTCTAAACCGAAGTGCTTCTAATTTAAATGCACATGATGATTAGCGACAAAGAGAATAAGCTCCTTTACAAGTTGTGCTGAACATCTCAACATTTTCTAGCATGTCTTAGTTGATCTCAATGTGACACTCCCTCCTGAGTGTGCAAGAAGTAAAGAGAGCAATGAGAGAACAGGCAGGCCAAAGGACCAGGTCCATTTTTTTCCGGGGAAGTAGGCTACATTTCCTGTAAATAAGTTAGAAACCTGTCGACCTGACACATTCTCTCTAAATGTTCTATTACAAGTGCAGAAAGGGCGGTGTAAAAATGATCTCGCCCCATCTTATATATCGGAATGTCTGACACCTTATATTCCAAATCGTAACCTTAGATTTTTAAATGAGTGTCTCCTTAGAATTCCAAGAACAAAACTTAAAAGAAGTGATGAGGCGGCCTTCTGCTGCTATGCACCTAAAATCTAGAATAGCCTGCCAATAGGAATTCGCCAGGCTGATACAGTAGAGCAGTTTAAAACACTGCTGAAAACACATTACTTTAACATGGTCTTTTTATAACTTCAATTTAACTTAATTTAACTTAATCCTGATACTCTGTATGTTCAATTTCCTCATAATAACTACTCATGGTAGTTCTAAAATCCGTACTGACCCCAACTCTCTCTTCTGTTTCTTTTTCCGGTTTCTTTGTGGTGGCGGCCTGCGCCACCTCCACCTACTCAAAGCATCATGATGCACCAACATTGATGGACTAAAAGCCAGAAATCTACGTGACCATCATCATCAAGTCCTTCCGTGAGAACTCTAAATCCAAAGAGGACTGTTTCATTTATGTTAGGTAGAATGACTGGGCAGTCTAACGGTCTGGAATCCCTACAGATTTTATTTTTTTCTCTAGCCGTCTGGAGTTTTTTTATGTTTTTTCTGTCCCCCCTGGCCATTGGACCTTACTCTTATTCAATGTTAATTAATGTGGATTTATTTTGTTTTCTTATTGTGTCTTTTATTTTTCTATTCTTTATTATGTAACGCACTTTGAGCTACTGTTTGTATGAAAATGTGCTATATAAATAAATGTTGTTGTTGTTGTTGTTGATTGTTTCCATGACCAGGAGCGGACAACACTAAATCAAACTGAGACAAACTAGAGAGCTGTGAGAAAGCCAAAATGTCTATGCCAAATCACAAACCAAAAATAAGGTGGAAAAAAACACACTAAAAATCTTGACTTCCTAAATCAATTTTGAAAGAACTAAAACTAAAACTAAAATGTGAAATTAGGTGTTGAATCCAGAAACTTGGTCAGTGAAAGTATATGCTAGGGATGCCTGTGTCATGTGACCAGGAACGAGCCCAGTGACACACAAACAAATATGGCTGCAGCAATGCAAAAAACACACAAAATGATAAAAAAGGAGGCATAGAAACATCACAAAGATGACAACAACAAATATTAAAATCTAGTGTGAGAATGTATTGTGATGCGTGAGTCACTGTCTTGCACCTGAGAGAAGACACTGAGTCCACAGGCTTCAGGAAAACCAACTTTATTCCATTAAAAACAGGCACAGTCAGGGGCTTTTTTCAAATGGGAGCTACCGTTTTAATATTCACAGACACAGCAAACAAGCAGTGACCGGGTTGGTTAGTGGCTGGGTTAGAATGTTCTCCGCATTAACCATCGGTGGGCTGGTGCGTTATATGGCCAGGCTGCGAACCTGTGGCTGCCTTGGTGAAGGACAAGCAATCCCCGGCTATGTTGACAGTTTTAGTGCACCACGCAGCTGGGAGAATTTCAGGGTCTCACAAACCTCATCGTATACTCAAAAACGGCAGATTCATAACATTAAATCAGTCATGGCTTCTTTTAATGAGATAGTTAACATGCCTTTCTCCTTTTTCCAGGTATGTACAGGCCAAAATGTACTGTAAATGTGTATTTTTACTAATTTTCAAAATTGAATGGAATTGCATGACTTCCACTGATGCAAGACTTACAAATGTTGCTGTTTCCTGCCTGAAGTGACAGCGTTAATGGATCTTTGTTTTTGTTTTTTTTTGTTCATTACTAGCACTGCTACAACAACAACAACAACAACAACATTTATTTATATAGCACATTTTCATACAAACAGTAGCTCAAAGTGCTTTACATATTAAAGAATAGAAAAATGAAAGACACAATTATAAAACAAAATAAATCAACATTAACATCAAATAAGAGTAAGGTTCAATGGCCAGGGGGGACAGAAAAAACAAAAAAACTCCAGACGGCTGGAGAAAAAATAAAATCTGTAGGGATTCCAGACCATGAGACCGCCCAGTCCCCTCTGGGCATTCTACCTAACATAAATGAAACAGTCCTCTTTGGATTTAGGACCCACCTAAGACAGTTTAAAATCAAGGAAGACCTCAGCTTTAACATTTGCATGTCACCATGCAAAGTTATATGTCATTTGGTACTGTAAAAGCAGTGTTAATGTTTGCAATGCGCCATCTGTTGGAATAAAAAATGCACTGCATATGTCACTATAATATGCTGTAAGAGCCAATCTTAGAAAGTTAATGTTAAAATCATAAGAGTGTCTGCTTAATTTCAGTAGAATACAAGTTACTCATATTTCCTTAGATTATGGCACAGTCTATTACCCTCTGTAAGTTAACATGATATAGAACTTTCTTAAGTATACCTTTATAATGCTAATTAAGCCAGTTCTGAAATAGTCTCACTGCTAACATGGACTATTAGATTACAGTTTTCTGACCGTTACACACGTAATATGACAGTATGACCCAGCTTAGAGAAAAGAGGGATACTGCAGGAAAGAAAGGAAGACAGTAGGTGACATACGTGTGTCCAAAAAAGAAAAGACAGGGGGACAGTGCCAGAACGTGGAGAAAAATGCCAGGTAAAGATAGAGAGGCTCAGCAGTGAGGCCCATCCAAAATCGCTTGCTGGGAGTAGGATAGAATCTATGTAGAATTTTGAACTGGGTGTGTTGGTAGTTTGGGTTTCTAGATCAAAACCTTACACTGGGGATGACTGTGTCCCATGAAAGGTGTGAAGGGAGAGGAGAAAGGCCTCTGGACCAAAGAGAAATCAAAGGCAGAGGTTTATAGGATGTTTTGCACAGAAAGGAATAGAGGATAGAGACAGCTTTTTTCTTGGGAGAGAAAGAACAAAACAAAGAGTACAATAAGTGATTTGATCTGAGTTGCAGGTAGAAAAACAGACTGGAACCAGGGAGATTAAATTGTGCTTGTAAAGACTAGAACGTCATAAGCCCTGAACTATTTAACAGATCCCCCAGCACACTAATTCCAACATGCTGCGAAGAAGGAAATACACCGGGCCAGCCACATATTGAGAGAGCAGGGTTATGAAATATATGAGTGTGGGAATGCCATTTTCCAGAGGGACATTGATGATGGCATATGGCAAAATAGATCCCAAGGAAAGTTTGGTGGCTTTAGACTTCAAGGAGATAAACAGGGCACCCTGAAATTAAAATGGAAAAGCAGAGAAGGATTCTATAGAGAGCCATGGAGGGGATTAGGGGGAGGACACAGCCATGACAAAATTGGGCTAAGGGTGAAAACCCAATGGTATAGTTCTAGGTCAGGCAGTGCTACACCTGCACGTAATCTATCTCTAATCTGGGTTGAATGTTTAAGGTTTGGTCTGCCATTCAAAAGGAACCTTGAGATCAGTGACCTAACTTCGGACCAATATTTAGTAGGAGGTGGAAGAGGCAGCATGGAGTTAATGAAGTTGAGGTTGGGTACAATATTCATTTTGATAATGGCCAAACGAGGTTGAAAAGAGTGGGTGAGTTTGGACCAGGTGTTTATGGAGGCTTTCACATCAGTTAAGATGCGATGATAGTTGTTAGAGGATATGTCTGAGATTGAGGCAGTAATATCAATTCCCAAATATCTTATACTACTAGATACAGGGATGACAGACAGTAGGGAGAACTGAAAGCACATGTCATTAAGGGGCAAGAGAGATGATTCAGACCAGCTAATTTTGTTACCAGACCGGGCTTCAAAACATGTGAACAGTTCTAGCATGCAAGGGATGTCAGTTGGGGCATTAACTTGGTAGAGGAGGATGTCGTCAGCATATAGGAATTTTATATGACTGGAATTTGAAACTGAAATAGGAGTTACGAGCTGAGAATTACAGATGGCAATTGCAAGTGGTTCAAGAGATAAGCTGAAGAGTAAAAGAGACGAAGGGCCGCCTTGCCTAGCTCCCCTAATAATGGAGAAGGGACGTGAAAAATTTGAATTAGACAAGATAACTGCAGAGGGGAAGGCGTAAAGAGTTTTCACCAGATTTATAAAACTTGGACCAAAGCCCATTCTGTCCATGAGAATTTCCAATTCATTGTGATCAAAAGCACTTTCGGCATCCTATTAAAGGAGTGAGGCAGGGCTAGGAAGAGAGGAAGCTGAATTAATGACATGCAGAAGTCTCTTGTTATCCAAAGCTAACTGTGAATGTATGAAACCGGACTGGTTGGAGTGGATTAATTTGCTAATGACTTTCTGTAAACGGCAGGCCAGAACTTTAGCTAGCAGTTTTGTATCCGTATTAATGAGAGAGGGGTTTCTGTAACTCTGACACAGAGTAGGGTCTTTACTTTGGTTAAAAAGTAAAGTAATAACTGCAATATTATTACTAGGGTTTAAATGGCTAGAGGAGGTATCTGCACTGATCATCTCAAAATATTGAAGGGATAAGTGTCTCCAGAATGCAGAAATTACCTCAGGCGGGAGCCCATCCATCCCTGTGACCTTGCCTGTACTCATTGAGTCTAATGCCTCTTTAAATTCAGGCAAAGTGATGGGAGCATCTAGAAGAGAAGCCTCTTCCTTAGTGAGACAGGGGAATGGAAGGGTGTTAAGGATTGATTTGATATCTGAGGGAGTGGTACCAGAGTTATCAATAAATAGTTTAGAGTAGTAATCTACAAATTCATTATTTATTATCAGGGGATTTATTATCAGGTATGGAGGCGACAAAGGAATTTTTCTTAATCCTAGCAGCAAGAAGTCTGCTCGCCTTGGCCCCAGAGACATAATAGCAAGCCCTAGTACAGTGTATTAAGAATTCGGCTCTTTGAATTAAAAGGCTATTAAATTCAGATCTGGTGTTAGCAATCAGTAATTCATGTTCTTTATTAACATACAGGGGTGTACTCGTTATAAGGATAAAAGTTTAGACTCGAGTTCTTTATTTTTTGGAGTTTAGTACATGCCAAATGTGAGGAAAAGGAAATAGTATAGTCCAGAATGAAATCTTTAATTGCCTCCCAGGTTATTGCCTCCATAATTATCTACAGAGCCAATATTGAATGATAAGAACTCCTCAAGTTTGCCATCAAGTTTTTCTCAAAATGATTAGTTTTTCAGAAAAGACATGTTGAATTTCCATCTCGAGACATGAGATGTTAAAAAACAGAAGGATCAACTGTAAATTATTAAATTTGTGGTCAAATGATAAAACCAGGTCAGCAGATGAGACCGATGAAGCATCTGGAACCAACAAAGCCAGGTTGGGTGATATGAAAATATAATCAATGTGAGACTGTGAATTATGACATGAAGAGAAAAAAGAGAATTTTCTGATCGAAGGATTAAGTAACAGAAATTGATCTAATAAATTAAGATTGGCAGTAATATTATATAAAGAATATGTAAAGTGATGTGTGTGCTTGTTGACCGGTGGCCACAATCTGGTGACAGTGGAGGAGATCGAGGAGGCAAGCGTGCCACTGACCTGAGTTCAGGGCTCCGACCTTCCACAATATAATGTTAAGGTTTGCCATAATTACACTGAGAGAAGAGACTGACAGAAAAAAGAATGGAACGACAAGAAATGGCAGTAATAGTGTGCTGTTCTGTGGCAATCGGTAATATTACTAACATAAAAACCAAAAGTCTTCCCAGCTCAGGCTCCCTCCCAAACCCATCTTGACTGCCCACAAACTACCCTCAGTGGCAGGGACCCCACAATACCCACACATCCCATCCCTGACTGATCCCCAAACCACTCCTGGATACAGGCCTCCCAGGAGTGTAACACAGAGGAACTACGATAAAATGAGAGCAAAAAGAGAGGCCAAAAACCACATCCATCCCGATCCTCACCCTCAACCACATAATTAATGAAAAGGAATGAATTATGTCCTGAAATAGTATGCACAGTGCATAGAGCAAAAAGAACACATAGGACAAAAGTTTGGGGGAGTGTGGTAATACACGCGACCAGCAGGGGTTCGAGTTTAAATACATAGCTGCTCGGGCGTGTCGCGGCGCATGGCGTGAACACACTAGCGTCTACCTGCATAGGTGCGTGAGACAGACGAGGTGGCAGATTGGCTGGACAATCTTGCCAGTTATATTTAAGGAGTTACCGGCCAACAGGGGTCATCAGTGGACCTAAAGGCGAGGTAGGAGTAAGCACTGCTGAACTATTGGAGTAGCAGTTGTGATTTTGGCGGCTTTGTAGATATTCTTTTGTATATATAGTTATATATCTCCTAGTGATAATTTTGATGGAGGTATATATACTTATTTGGTGCTGTGATAATTTTGATTTTGGTGCAATTGTTTTTGTATATACACTCACTTGTTTTTGTTCTTGTGTATTTTTTTCTTTCCGGTTGGAGGAGCTTCTTGAGCCGGAGATAAAAGAAGACAACCTTCATTGTTGGAGTGTGTATGTAGTTTTTGTAGGAGTGCACTGTTTTTGTAAATACACCATGTTTTTCCTTTTTTTTTGTTTTTATTTATTTCTGAAGAAGTGTCAGTGCTGAAGGACTGTGTCTCAAAGCCCACCTGACACTACTGCATTTTCGGTTTTACAGCACTCTTGCAAATAAACTTGCACCATTCACCCTTCAATTTTTGTCTGTGTCTCATCTCTCCACTGATCCTGTTTGGTTCATAAACTATCAGATGTCCAGAGTGTAGGCTGGGGCCACTTCCCACTACACGGGATATCACAGTTTGGTGGTAGTGGTGGGATAGATCAAGTCGGAGAGAGAGAACATTATTTTTGTTTGTGCACAGACAAAGACTGTGGATACAGTATGGCTACAAAGAAACAGCCTGGAGTGTAAATTCCTGATCATGGATGTGGAGTTGACTCCAGTACAGTTCAGACTACAGAGGATACCACCAGCACCGGTGACCTCAGAGTTGTGGAGACACTGTTGCGTCAGTTCATTGCTGTCCAGGAGGACAAGGATCGGTGGTTGGAAAAGTGGATCAAGAGTCTCCAACACCAATTCACCCAGCTGCAGGGGCAAGTGGATCTGGTGCAGCAGTCACAGTCACAAGTCTCAGAAGAACCTGCAGAGAGGAGCAGAGGTACACCAGTAAGAATCATGGATTATCCTCACCTGATGCTGTTTGCCGAGCCTGAGGACATAGAGTACTATTTGACAACCTTCATTGTTGGAGTGAGTGTGTAGTTTTTGTAGGAGTGCACTGTTTTTGTAAATACACCATATTTTTCCTTTTTTTTTGTTTTTATTCATTTCTGAAGAAGTGTCAGTGCTGAAGGACTGTGTCTCAAAGCCCACTTGACACTACTGCATTTTTGATTGTACAGCACTTTTGTAAATAAACTTGCACTATTCACCCTTCAATTTTTGTCTTTGTCTCATCTCCCCACTGATCCTGTTCGGTTCATAAACTATCAGATGTTCAGAGTGTAGACTGGGGCCACTTCCCACTACACGGGATATTACAGGGAGAAGACTGATTGAGGCACCTGGGGACCTACGATGATGCTGAAGATGCCATTATCCCTGAGCACCCACACCGCCAGCGACAGCGACTTCTTTACAGAGCACCTTCATCTCCACATCGTAATGGGATACAGTGGATTGTATGACTCGAATATCCTTGCTAAGTTTCACCTGCTCCTCTTTAACAGCTTTTTGGTCACCCCGTATTTCTGTGAAGTTGGTATGCATTGTAGTATTCAGTGTCTTGGTGTGTTCGAGGATGAGATCTTTCATCGAGTCCCAGTAGGCGTCCATATTGGTACTGGATTTCATTGGAGGATGTTTCAGTTTCTTTGGTGAGATAGTAGGCGAGGAATGGGGTTTCTGCCATGAGGAAGACATCTGTTCTCGGTGACAGTGAGAAATATGGTACAGTCTGTCAATTTAGTAGTAAAAGTAAGGTGGGAGAAAAAGTAGAAAAGTGGGTTTTATTGGCATGAGGAGTTGGAGCTCATGCCCTAGCTAGCCTTCACAGTGAAGTGTCACGAGACTCCATTAATTATTTTATTTTGAAAAATGTATTTTTTTATTTTATTTTATTTTGAATTATATATAATTACTTTGCCCTCTGCTCGCTTTGCTCGCCCATCCCCTTCCCTGGGTGTGCTACGCTCCAGCCACTTCGCGTCTCTGCCGCTTGCATTGTCAAGGAAGACTGGGGGGGCTGAAGCATACTGAGGAGATGTGGTCTGATCAGCTGCTGGCTTTGTGCTGCTGCTGCCGAGCTGCGTGTTCTGCTTGTCATGCTGCGCGTCGATCATTTAAAAGCCTGTACAGCTGCTGTCCTTTAGTCTCACTGCGTGACGTTAAAGTGTCTCTCACGGAACATCAATTTGTCTTCCGAGAAGATCATGTATCGTCTCCTTCCAAGCCTTCCAAGATTTTTTTTTATAAATAGAGAGATAACTTGGTCACTTGGTAGTTTTGTTCCACTTATAATCCTCTGAAGGTGCTTCACGGTGGAATGTCTGCTAACACAGACTCATTCTACTATCCACTATGATGTTTCTTCATTTGAGAAATGTCCTGGTTGCACCCAAGTTCTTGGTAGGAAATGAGAAGCTCCTTAACTTGTCCCTCATAGTTTTCCAATATTGTATTCCCAAGAAAATGATGGCACATGCTTTCATTTTAATACAAGAAGAGTTTGTATTTTTTTACTGGTTGCTTACCTGTTACCCGCCCAAGACAATGGACAGATTAGCCTGACCTTTTAAGGGGCAGCTTTCTCTGTACTGGATAATAAAAAGGCATGTTTCTTATGTTCTAGATATAAATCTGTGGCTGTTTTGAATAAATATGAAGAGAGAAAAAAACACTGATTAAGAGCAAAAAACATTTAGCAAATACATGATGTTGGGTTATTGCTACCTCAACTAACACTAAGCATGAGGAAGACAGACATTTTTCAGCTCAAAACATACTTCAAATAAGTATGAAAAATACTTACACCATAAAACAAATGTAACTTAATTTTTAAAAAATCTAAAAAAAAAAAATTTCAAAACTACACTTTTCACTAATTCCAGTATCTCTCAGAAACATTTTGTGGTAGAGAAATTTGAATTTCAGCACACCTAAATCTATAAAGTTCACAGATTTTTTTACACAGGGTGGATTTTGCTGCAGACCAGTGATAATCAAGCTGATTTGTCTGCTTTGATCAAACAATTTCCAAGTCCATTCATCCAAAAAAAAAACCAGAAACACAATAGTCACGTTCAAATGTTTATTCACTTCCTACTCCTCTGGGAGGCAGTTTAGTATTTTTGTCATTACATTCAACATATTCTTTACATTCTTTTGCTGATTGACTTTTATCACACTTCTTCTGCAGGATAAACACAGAAGGACACAAAATTTCAATGTGTATCACTAATCCTCAAATCAGTATTACCTACTGCAGTGCGATGGACGTGTCACATTTTGTAGTCGGGTATTTAGTGTTGCAAAAATGAAAGGAAACATTTAAACAGGCATAGTGCAGCCAAAAACCAACCAACACAATTTCTGAGGCTCAAATAGCCAGCCAATCAATTTAATAAATTGCCAAGTCAGAAAGCAATATTTCAAAATGTCCCGACAAGTAAATGTATATAAGTTGAAGAAGCAAAAAGGAGAAGGAAGCAAAACCAAATATAATCAATATATTTCTTGACCAGTTACTAAGTTACCATTTATGGTGTGGAGAATATAAGCAGTGAGATTTACGTAGGGAAATATTTAGCAGATAAGTCGATGGACTCAAATCCAATGGAAATTTAACTGTTGGAGTAAAACCAACATTAAGAATTACTGCTGTCTGGCCTAAATTTGACTACAGGCTATTAATGGCATAGTAATAAGGCCCTCATTTTCTAATTATAAAATAGCGTATATCCAAAGGCATGCTTAGGTAATCTCCATGTGTTTTACTTCAAGAATTTCAGCTCTATGCGAATTCTTATCATTTCAGATAATTGAAGAAAATTGTGGAAGGCATTTGTATTTATTTTGGAAAATGTGCTCAGTGAAAGCTGAAACTGCATTTGTCTTCTATTTGACTTTATTGATTAGTTATTAGAGTGACTTCAGTAAAAATACCACTCCTGATGTACTGTAACTCACAGGCCCCAGGCTGTTTTATTCACATGTTTACCCTCATTGATAGAGCAATGTCATTTATGCAACAATCTAGACATTAGAAAACACTGTTGTATATTTGTATCTTCTTTATACATCTAAATATAACCATAGGGTGATGAACAACAGGAACACTTTATTTAACAAAACTGAAACAACCGCAAACGCTTATATCTTTCTCACACGCTGGTCTCTCTATCGCTCATTCCATACACTTCTGTTTGCTCTAAACTCCACACCCACTTTTTATATTACACATGCACACACAACCATGCCCTTTACCTTATAAAAAATAACCGGATACCCCTTGACATTTACAAATCAAATTGAATACATAACGCTACATAGTCAAAATTATTTATTCAACTAAACATTGTATT
Source organism: Polypterus senegalus (assembly GCF_016835505.1). Taxonomy (NCBI): domain Eukaryota; kingdom Metazoa; phylum Chordata; class Cladistia; order Polypteriformes; family Polypteridae; genus Polypterus; species Polypterus senegalus. The sequence goes on along the minus strand of NC_053154.1, from coordinate 58,667,515 downwards.
AGTTTAGAAGTTTAGGGCAATTTTAGTGATATTTCAGTCTTTCTATTATTGCTTAACCAAGGTGGGTGGCGTGGTGTATGGAGTTTGCATGTTCTACCCATTTTCTGTATGGTCTTTCCCTGGGTGCTCTGGTTTTCAACAACAGTCCAAAGACGTGCAGGTTAGGCGAACTGGAAATCCGTAGGGTGTGTGTGTGTTTGCCATGTGATGCACTGGTGCCCATTCCAGAGTTTGCTCCTGCCTTGCGCCTTATGGATGGGTTCCAGCACAACCCTGTTCAGTGGGTTAGAAATGAAATTTAACCAAGATGACTTACAACATCTGAGATACAATTGGTTTCATTTTAGTTGTCTTCCAGATGGAGCACAGGCTGGTGAAGCGAATTGCTGATGGTCACACAGTGACAGGAGAGGGATTTAAACCCACAACCTCAGGGTTTGTGGTCCAAAGTCCTAACCACTATGCCATAGTGCTTGTCTGTCTGTCTTTCCAGTATGCACCAGACTACATGCTTCTACCCTTTTTCCTTAAAGACTTCAAGCTCTGTGTGTTTTCAGGGCAGCTTTGGACAATAATCCGTCAATCATATATATATTTTTTTACCGGGTGGCTTACACAGAGCACCATCACAAGGTGATTTACGAAGTAAACAAGGCTATTTGACTAAATAACACCATAAAATATAAGATATATTATAAATTACAGGGAGCCCACCTTAGAAGTGCCTACAATGTATAATTAAACCAAACAGGTACTACAAGTGAGATAAGGCAGTGCAATCAAGATCAGTACACTCAGGTTTCAAAAGGTTCAAAATGCAAGAGCAAAACAGTGGAATAAAACCCTATTGGAGTATTTTTGATAGGTCTTACGGAGAAAGATCTTTACGTTACTGGCTGCCTTTATGGCCCTGAGCATGTTACACCTAGTATGCTTATTTTGGAAATACAGCTTTGGATACCCATATAAATGTCTTAGCATGCAAATACACAATATATATTTAGTAAATAGTGTAAACTTGAATAGCACTGGAGTCATCTTAGAATTTAAGCATTGGCTGTTTTTCTGCTTTTGTATAATAATCATAATAATAACTAAGTAAACATTGGAATAAAGCCCACCTCATCCATACTGATGCAATAACATACAGGGTCCACTAGATGGCAAAGACATCACATTTTTATGGAGTAAAAGTTCTGTACAAAAATAATAATAATAAACAATTATGGAAAGGACTCAGAGCTAAGATGAATCAAGTTCCAAAGTATATTGTTTTAATCTGCAGTATGAGCCACTTTTACTTCCACAAAGGCATAAACATCTTCCATAACGCATCACCATGTTCATTATTACCCAGTGGAAAATGAAACCACAGGCTAATTAGAAATGTATAAAGTCAAAACCAAAACCTGAGCAGTAGATGGATAATTAGAAACAAACTTTGGCCAGTGGAGTGTGGAATGTTGGGCTTACTAACCAGCTGGGACCCTAAGACGGATGTTTATTTATTTATTAACTGAAGTGTATTTTAGAGATGAGTGATACGTATCTAGCCGAAAAGACACATTGACAGTGGAGCTAACAAAAAAAGTGACGTGTTCCTTGTGTGTCAGGCTATTGCTGACTGAAATAAGCACAGGTTTCTCATAACTGTCATTTCCTGCAGGAACCTCATGTTCTAAGAGTGAAATGACGGGATATGGAGAGAAAACAAAACACTTTTGAAAATTCTTAAATGAAACCTCAAGGCAGCAGTAGTGTCCAGATGTACCACAAATGTTATACTGAAAGGGATGCACAAGGCCTAAGAAACGGGTACATTCATACACTCATCCTTCATTATTTGTGTTAGTGCCCACTCAGATTACAACGTGATGACCTCCATTGTAAAATCAGATTAACAAAATGCATCTTAATTTGGATCTACCTAGACACCTTCTGGGATAGCACCAGTACAGTTAAGCTTTTTACTTGGTAAATATCACGTTTTTAGTAATTGGCCTTCAAGTTTTCCTCATTCGGCTGATTGTGGACCCTCTGCACACTCCTGACACTCAAGTGGTATCTGGTCGGCTAGTGGCAGCAGGAGGTGTTGCTTTCTGTAATCAGTATTACTACATTGCATTTACATTTAAATGTATTCATTTAGCTGACACCAATTGCCCCACGGCTGCCAATCTTGACTGCAGGCATTACCATAATCTCTTATATTACAGGTAATTATAACCATGATCGTACTCCTAAATCCAATGGAGATAATGTTAATCGCAGGCATACTTCTGATTTATTAGGTTTTGAACCTCCACATCACTGTTGACACCAGTTTAACGTGCCCCTGGTGTATGTGCAGTGTGAATTATTACTGCAACACCTGGAACGGGGAAAAAATGTCATTTGTATGTGCTAGCGCAATAATAAGCATATTTTCAATGTTTGAGAGGCAAATGCGACTCTGAAGTGCTCAAAATGGAGCCCTTTTGGTTATTAAAGAATCATTGCTGTAAGGATAAGTGTAGGTGCAAGACAAGGTTTTGCAAAGATTTAGCACCTGATAAAATCTAAAAAAAAGTGTTAAATGCGGTATTGCATCATTATTTTGTTTTCAGTTTTTGCAGATAATAATTGACAGTTAATCCTCCACGTCTTTACAACATGACACTTTTGTCACAATCCATAGACAATTAATTTTGCTGAATCCATTCATTCATTGATTTTTTTAACCTAATTCTTTCCTTACAGTGTCACTGTAGCTCAGACCTAATCCTGGCATCTCTGAGCGCACAGTAGAAATTATCCCTGGACAAGTTGCCAGTCATTCAATTCAAATTTTATTTTATATGGTTTAGTTAGACATGAAATTTTAAACAATCTGTTCCTATTCATTTGAAGATGGCACCACTGCCAGTACTGCTCTTGGCCCCTAGCTCTTTTATTGGCTTGGTTGTCTTTAACAGCATTATTAATCACTTTAGGTAGAGTGAATGTTTTTGGAATAAAAGATTGAGATATGACTTGATTAAATTATTTCAGATTAAGATGGGAATTAGTACAGTGGATCCCAGCTATTGCTTTAAACCTTAAAATGAATTCTGCAGCAAGAACACAAAGAAATGGTTAGAAACTTCTGCAGATTTTGTGGAAAAATTAAGCAAAATGACATCTTTTATTGGGTAACTAAAAGGCAACTCGGGCCCCTTTTTCAGGCAAGATACAATACCCAAGTACTGTGGAAATGTTACAAAGTTTAGAACTATACTGTAGATGTGTTGGATAAATTAGCCATTGGTTTGGAGGAGAGAAGGATTATAGCGGCCCTTAAATCTTGACCTGAAGCTGTTTTTGACAATTTAGGTGAATAGGATGGATGAGCTTTTTGCGCTGGATGATCTGTTCTTGTCACATTTGTTATAATGTTCTTATGACCGGAGTCCTGGTTTTGGTATCTTGCCTTTGTATCTCTGACTGCCTTGCACTGCATTGGAACTAATCCATTAATTTCACACCGTAATAAGCAGTCCATAATCAAGGTAAGAATGGGAATATGACAACAAATAATAATCGTTCAGTCAAGGTAGAACAATCTTTACATTAAGTGACACCCATCATAGTAAGAGTCACCACAACATTATGTATAATTTTATCATTATATTGTTATGAAACTTGTGTATGTAATATAAATTTCCTGACCCACTGGTGCTCTCACTTCACTTAACCTATCCACTAGTCTTGTAAATAAATATCAAAAATATTTGCATTCAAAAATGCTTGAGAGTACTAGAGAGAGGATGCCATGCCCAGCAGGCTAGATGAGGTGTTAAAGAGAGAAATCAAACTGGAAAACTGCTATCCAACCCTTAAGGCCATATCACAATTGACGAATTCTGTGCCAGCATTAACACAATTGTAGCGAGTTGGTGGAACGGAGCACATGCCTGTGAAGGCTAATCGACTCACTACAACAACAGCAACAACAACATTTATTTATATAGCACATTTTCATACAAATGATGTAGCTCAAAGTGCTTTACAGGATGAAAAAAGAGAAAAAAGGCAAAATAAATAAGAATTAAAATAAGGGAACACTAATTAACATAGAATAAAAGTAAGGTCCAGACGGCTAGAGAAAAAAAATGAAATCTGCAGGGGTTTCAAGGCAATGAGACCGCCCAGCACCCTCTAGGCATTTTAACTAACATAAATGACCTCAATCAGTCCTCATTGTATTCAGGGTTCACATGGAAGAACTTGATGATGATGGTCATGTGGACTTCTGACTTTAATCCATCAATGTAGGGACATCACGGTGCTTTGATCAGGTGGTGCTATCGCATATCGCCACCACAGAAAACTGGAAGAAGAGCAGCAGAGAAAGTAGTAGTCCATGACTTACTGAACTTCATTTTGTCTTTAGCCTTTGGGGTGGGCTTTGTGTACATGAGAGGTGACACCAATGAATGGTCATTTGGATGTACGAGGCATATGATGGAGTGGTAATGAATTAGGAATGCGGGTGTTTTGGACTTCATAAACAGGACAGAAGCTTGTCAGTCTGATGTCTCGTGTTTTATGTACCATGACAGAATGAAAAAATAAAAAAATAGAGCAGAGGCTGTGGCTAAATTTGCCATACCTGTTAACTTGTTGTAGAGCTCTGGCTGCATTAGGCAGCATGCTATTGGCTGCCAAAACAAGTAGCAAGCATATCTGTGCTGGAAGATCAGCAGGTAGTCGCTAAAGTTGATTTGTCCAGTGGTTTTTAGTCATTTACATTGACATAGTTCAGCAATGATTGCAGCAATACAGTTGGTAAGACTGGCATACCCAATGACTAGAAGTGTTGCAATGTGACATCAGTTTTAACCAACGCATTAGAAATCCATCAGTGAATACTCATGTTGCAGACAGTTAATGTAGAAGTAGCATTCTTTTGAACTTATGTGCATGATCAAGCATGGGTATACACTCACCTAAAGGATTATTAGGAACACCATACTATTATGGTGTTTGACCCCCTTTCGCCTTCAGAACTGCCTTAATTCTACGTGGCATTGATTCAACAAGGTGCTGAAAGCATTCTTTAGAAATGTTGGCCCATATTGATAGGATAGCATCTTGCAGTTGATGGAGATTTGTGGAATGCAGATCCAGGGCACAAAGCTCCCGTTCCACCACATCCCAAAGATGCTCTATTGGGTTGAGATCTGGTGACTGTGGGGGCCATTTTAGTACAGTGAACTCATTGTCATGTTCAAGAAACCAATTTGAAATGATTCGAGCTTTGTGACATGGTGCATTATCCTGCAGGAAGTAGCCATCAGGGGATGGGTACATGGTGGTCATGAAGGGATGGACATGGTCAGAAACAATGCTCAGGTAGCCCGTGGCATTTAAACGAAGCCCAATTGGCACTAAGGGGCCTAAAGTGTGCCAAGAAAAATCCCACACACCATTACAACACCACCACCAGCCTGCACAGTGGTAACAAGGCATGATGGATCCATGTTCTCATTCTGTTTACGCCAAATTCTGTCTCTACCATTTGAATGTCTCAACAGAAATTGAGACTCAACAGACCAGGCAACATTTTTCCAGTCTTCAACTGTCCAATTTTGGTGAACTTGTGCAAATTGTAGCCTCTTTTTCCTATTTGTAGTGGAGATGAGTGGTACCCGGTGGGGTCTTCTGCTGTTGTAGCCCATCCGCCTCAAGATTGTGCGTGTTGTGGCTTCACAAATGTTTTGCTGTATACCTCGGTTGTAACGAGTGGTTATTTTAGTCAAAGTTGCTCTATCAGCTTGAATCAGTCGGCCCATTCTCCTCTGACCTCTAGCATCAACAAGGCATTTTCGCCCACAGGACTGCCGGATACTGGATGTTTTTCCCTTTTCACATCATTCTTTGTAAACCCTAGAAATGGTTGTGCGTGAAAATCCCAGTAACTGAGCAGATTGTGAAATACTCAGACTCGCCCATCTGGCACCAACAACCATGCCACGCTCAAAATTGCTTAAATCACCTTTCTTTCCCATTCTGACATTCAGTTTGGAGTTCAGGAGATTGTCTTGACCAGGACCACACCCCTAAATACATTGAAGCAACTGCCATGTGATTGGTTGATTAGATAATTGCATTAATGAGAAATTGAACAGGTGTTCCTAATAATCCTTTAGGTGAGTGTATGTGTGAATGCTACATGCAGTGCTGGCTCTTGTCTAATGCTGGATGCTGCAATGGTCTGCTTGGGCTCCCATAACCCTAAATTGGACTAACTTGATTTTGATAATGGCCAAATGTTTAATGATTTGAGATAAAAATGTGGTTAAATTTACCATTGTCCCAAATTTACCAAAATCTCAGCAGGTGGACCTAGCCAATTTTAAAGTAGTGTGACAAATAAAGTTGTCTTTAAATAAATGTAAAGTTTTATGAAGAGAAAAGTCAATTAAATGCTGTGATCAGAGTTAAAAAGTACGACCTATTGGAAAGTCCTAGTGGGTGTATGTCTGTTCCCAAACCGACCAGGTAGAGAGGTAATTAAGAAGGTTGAGTTAGAGAAGGAGTCCTGCTTACTGTTATTGTTTATGCCAATGTTTTACAGCAAAAACATAACAGTACTAAACAAAGTGAGGAGGAGAAGTATTAGGTGGATCAAAGAACTGTGAAGTGTTGGGTGAGTGCTGTGGAGAGACTGGATGAACTAAACATTTTATGTAAATATACTGATAAAAATGTGACACAGTTTAAAATTAGAGTAGAGCTTGTGCTAGCATTCAGTCTTTAACAAAAAAAGCACAAATGGAAGCCTCTGAAGGGTACATTTTTCACAAATGGCATGATGTATATATTGACTCAGAGAACTATTAAGGCTTCGGCCAATTTATCGAATAAGGTAGTTGAAAGCAGCACTTTTGATGTCTTTAGATTTTGAGCTGCTGATATTTTAAAACCGTTAAATAGTTGAATGGGAATTGACTGGCTCTGCTGGGGTGAATGGCGAGTGCTCATCAAAACCTTTTCTTTTCAGCTCAGCTACACAATTGATTCCTTCCTAAAATAATTAAACTTTAGATGAGGACTGTTCAATGGATTTATCCAGCATTGGATTGCACCTAGTCATGGCCAGATAAGTTTGTTTTTATCTTTCAATTTTGTATCAGATTTACAAGTCAAGTTGAAATACAGAGGGTGGATTAATCATCATGATGTTTAGCCAAAAAAGTCAGAAGATTCTCAAAACAAAATAGCTTGCTGTGCAAATGGAAATAAAAAAAAGCACAACTCAACTTTTAGAAAAGAAATGCCTTTTCCTGAGAAATACATACATGCAGAGGAGACAAAATTCTGTACAATGTCAGAAATTCGACACAGAATCATGGAAAAGTTTGGGGCAGCCACTCGTATAATCGATTTCCTGGCTGCCCCAAAGTCGTAAAAATGAGTACAGCACTGATATGCACAAAACTGAGTCCAGAACAAAATTGATGGAATAGGGAAAAGGTGCAGGCTTTTAAAGGGGAAGACAGGAAGTGAGATCATAGGGGTCAGGCTCATGAAGGTCTTCAGCCATTGGTTCGAGCCCGGACATGACATCACAGGGGCCGGAGCTGGCAAGGTCTCCTTCCATAGGCTCGGTCCCGGAAGTGACGTCAAGAGAGCCAGGTGGAATCTCCTATGAATGGTCTGCAGGAAAGGGAGAAAAAGAGTCAGTGCACTCTTCCACATCCCGGTATGCCTTGGAACTGCCCTTACTCAAGCCCTTTAGCTGCCTCCCATGCGCACATGTGTGACAACATGTATTTTCTTCTTCTTTTTCATCTTTTCCCATTTCTATGTGAGGTCGATGTGCTTGATCAACATTCCTCAAACAGCTCGGTCCTGCACCTTCTCCCCAGTCAGACTCTTTTCCTTCAGATCTTGTTATACTCTATCCATCTACCTCCATTTTGGCCTCCCTTAACTTATCTTCCCCTGTACTTCCATTCCCTTCACTCTTTTTCTCACATATTAATTGTCTCTCCTCATCAGATATCCATACCACTTCAGCCTGTTTTCCTGTACTTTCTTAGATATCTGTTCCACTTTTGTTGTACCTCTGATTGTCTCATTTCTTATTCTGTCCTTTTTTTTAACCCCACACATCCATCTCAACATTCTCATTTCTGTCACATTTAACTTATTCTCCTGCATTCCTTTCACTACTCATGTCTCACCTTCATACATTATTTCTGGTTTTAGCACTGTCTTCAATACCTTACCTTTAACCTTCACCTTAATTCTTCAATCACACAATACCCCTGTTCCCTTCTTCCAATTGTTCCATCCACACCACACTGCATGGGCTACCTATGCCTCTAATTTTCCTTCTTGGGCTACCACTGATCCTAGATATTTAAATTTGTCCACTCTTTTCAATAGCTCTCCCTGCAGACTAACTTCTGAATCTCAATTAAAATTAAGCCTCATATATTCTTTCTTTCTTTCTTTCTTTTTTCCAAAGACCTTCCCCATTCTTCCAACTTCCTCTCCACTTCCTCTTTTCTGGAGCTACACAACACCATGTCATTAGCACCGGGGTATAGGTCTCTTATCCTATGACTCAACACATCCATAATTAGCTTTGGAAATTCTATACGTGGATGTTTTTCTTAAAATTTGAATAAGCCTTAAGTTATGAACAATAGCCATTTGTCAACAACAGAAATGGCAGCTTTTTGAAAGGGCTGCTCACTTCAAGAATAGAAGAACATGACAACTCCGAGCAAGTAGCATCCAGAACAGATTTTAAAGTCATTTTGCTGAAATGGTGAGACAGAACGCTAATCACTATGTCTCTCTACAGCCCATGCACTTACAGTTCACTACTGTCCAGCTTGACAAGTCCTTCAGACATCAGCAAATTACCTGAAAGGAGTCAGTTGAAAAGCTTAACGAATCCCCTATACAACACTTTCTTTCTTTTCTCTCTCCCAATTATGTGCCTCCTTTTCTTCTTCTACACAGTAATGAATAAACTCAGGATCTCTCATAAGAAATACCAGTCCTGCTAACACCCAGTAGGTAGTGAACCTCATTTTGTCTCAATCGGCAGTAGTTAAACTGATAGATGTGAAAATATTTTAAAACTTCACAAGCTGCTGATATCATCTGTATGACCCTGGACTGGAAAAACAAAAGTAGGAATTGCAAGGAACTGTTCATTTTGAATCCTTTGTTCTGTGAAGGTCTTTGTTTTGTCTAGTGTAAAGATGCATTGGGATTGCTACTAAAACTAATTACCATGCATACATTATACAGTCTCCTCCTTGAACCGTTACCTTATCATGGTGGAGGGGAAAGGTCCTGACTGTTGTTTGTGCGTATGCGCCGAACAGCAGTTTGGAGTATCCACCCTTTTTGAAGTCTCTGGAGGGGTTGCTAGAGGGCATACCTTCTGGGGATTCCCTCGTTTTGCTGGGAGACTTCAATGCTCACGTGGGCAATGACAGTGAGACCTGGAAGGGCGTGATTGGGAGGAATGGCCCCCCCGATCTGAACCCGAGCGGTGTTTTGTTATTGGACTTCTGTGCTCGTCATGGATTGTCCATAACGAACACCATGTTCAAGCATAAGGGTGTTCATATGTGCACTTGGCACCAGGACACCCTAGGCCTCAGGTCGATGATCGACTTTGTGGTTGTCGCCGGACTTGCGGCCATATGTCTTGGACACTCGGGTGAAGAGAGGGGCGGAGCTGTCAACTGATCACCACCTGGTGGTGAGTTGGCCGATGGTGGGGAAGATGCCGGTCAGACCTGGTAGGCCCAAACGTGTTGTGAGGGTCTGCTGGGAATGGCTGGCAGAGTCCCCTGTCAGAAGTAGCTTCAACTCCCACCTCCGCAGAACTTCAACCCGCCCCGAGGGAGGTGGGGACATTGAGTCCGAATGGGCCATGTTCCGTGCCTCTATTGTTGAGGGGCTGACCGGAGCTGTGGCCGCAAGGTGGTCGGTGCCTGTCGTGGCGGCAATCCCCGAACCCTTTGGTGGACACTGGCGGTGAGGGATGCCGTCAAGCTGAAGAAGGAGTCCTATAGGACTTTTTTGTCCTGTGGGTCTCTGGAGGCAGCTGATAGGTACCGCAGGCCAAGCGAACGCTGCTTCGGTTGTTGCTGAGGCAAAACTCGGGCATGGGAGGAGTTTGAGAGGCCATGGAGAGCGACTTTCGGACGGCTTCGAGGAGATTCTGGTCCACCGTCCGGCGTCTCAGGAGGGGGAAGCAGTGCAGTGTCAACACCGTATATGGTGGGGATGGTGCTCCTGACCTCACTCGGGACGTTGTGGGTCGGTGGGAGGAGTACTTCGAAGACCTCCTCAATCCCACTAACATGCCTTCCAATGAGGAAGCAGAGCCTGGGGACTCTGAGGTGGGCTCTCCCATCTCTGGGACTGAAGTCACCGAGGTGGTCAAAAAACTCCTTGGTGGCAGGGCCCCGGGGTGGATGAGATACCGAGTTCCTTAAGGCTCTGGATGTTGTAGGACTGTCTTGGTTGACACGCCTCTGCAACATCGCATGGACATCGGGACAGTGCCTCTGGATTGGCAGACCGGGTGGTGGTCCCCTCTTTAAAAGGGGACCGGAGGGTGTGTTCCAACTATAGAGGGATCACACTCCTCAGCCTCCCTGGAAAAGTCTATTCGGGGTTCTGGAGAGGAGGGTCCCGGATAGTGAACCTCGGATTCAGGAGGAACAGTGTGGTTTTAGTCCTGGTCGGAACAGTGGACCAGCTCTTCACCCTTAGCAGAGTCCTGAGGGTGCATGGGAGTTTGCCCGACCGGTCTACATGTGTTTTGTGGACTTGGAAAGGCATTCGACCGTGTCCCTCGGGAATCCTGTGGGGGTGCTCGGGAGTATGGGGTACCGGACCCCTGATAAGAGCTGTTCGGTCTCTGTACAACCGTGTCAGAGCTTGGTCCGCATTGCCGGCAGTAAGTCGAGCCCGTTTCCAGTGAGAGTTGGACTCCGCCAGGGCTGCCCTTTGTCACCGATTCTGTTCATAACTTTTATGGACAGAATTTCTAGGCGCAGCCAGGGTGTTGAAGGGGTCCGGTTTGGTGGACTCAGGATTGGGTCACTGCTTTTGCAGATGATGTTGTCCTGTTTGCTTCATCAGGCCGTGATCTTCAGCTCTCTGGATCGGTTCGCAGCTGAGTGTGAAGCGGCTGGGATGAGAATCAGCACCTCCAAATCCAAGACCATGGTCCTCAGCCGGAAAAGGGTGGAGTGCCCTCTCAGGGTTGGGGGAGAGATCCTGCCCCAAGTGGAGGAGTTCAAGTATCTCGGGGTCTTGTTCACGAGTGAGGGAAGAATGGAGCGTGAGATCGACAGGCGGATCGGTGCGGCATCCGCAGTGATGCGGCTCTGCATCGGTCTGTCGTGGTGAAAAGGAGCTGAGCCGTAAGGCAAAGCTCTCAATTTACCAGTCGATCTACGCTCCTACCCTCACCTATGGTCATGAGCTATGGGTAGTGACCGAAAGAACGAGATCGCGAATACAAGCGGCTGAAATGAGTTTCCTCCGCAGGGTGTCTGGGCTTTCCCTTAAAGATAGGGTGAGAAGCTCAGTCATCCGGGAGGGGCTCAGAGTAGAGCCGCTGCTCCTCCGCATCGAGAGGAGTCAGATGAGGTGGCTCGGGCATCTGATCAGGATGCCTCCTGGACGCCTCCCTGGTGAGGTGTTCCGGTCACGCCCAACCGGGAGGAGGCCCCGGCGAAGACCCAGGACACGCTGAAGGGACTATGTCTCCGGCTGGCCTGGGAACGCCTTTGGGATTCTCCCGGAAGAGCTGGAAGAAGTGGCCGGGGAGAGGGAAGTCTGGGCCTCTCTGCTTAAGCTGCTGCCCCCGCGACCCGACCTCGGATAAGCGGAAGAGGATGGATGGATGGACATTATACAGTACCCTGTAACAGTGTTTTCCATGAATGGCACTATATAATCCATCCCGTTTACAAAACTGGCATTAAACTGTGATACACCTCAACATCCATCCATCCATCCATCCATTATCTAACCCGCTGAATCCGAATACAGGGTCACGGGGGTCTGCTGGAGCCAATCCCAGCCAACACAGGGCACAAGGCAGGAACCAATCCTGGGCAGGGTGCCAACCCACCGCAGACACCTCAACATGTATTTCCAAATTCACTGCCTACTGTAGATACCATATATATTTCACGTCACTGAAAAATAGTTTCAATCGCAAGCAGTTAACGAAATTCTGGCTCTCAGTTGCTGGGTACTATCCTTGCCTGTTTGATGAAGCTATAAAAGTCCTCCTCCCCTTCAGTACCTCATATCTATGTGAGGCCGGATTTTCGGCTATGATCAGCATTAAAACTAAATACCGAAATAAATTGGATGTATCAAACTCACTGCGATTAAAAGTAACTAAAATTGAAGTTGATGCTAAAGCTGTAATGACAAAAAATAGGAAACAAATACACCCTTCTTATTGAAATAACAGTCCTTGTAGGTATTTAAGTAATAAAAAATTAAAGTTAAAGTTGTTTTTTTTTTCTTATTTGAAAAGTCCTTCATTCATATTGGTGACGCTTAAATTTCCATAGTGACTGTTTGTGAGCTAAAGTACAATATATGTTGTCTGTGATGATAACAAATTAATGTCAAATGAAAAAAATAAACAGCTCGAACAAATAAGACACCATTAAGTAGTTCCGCGACTCGCTACTAGGGAATCTGAGCGTTACCAATATTTTATGCCCCCTTTTTAAGATGGCTAAGAGGTGAGTCCCGAATTTGGCAGTTTTTGTTAGGTGGGTCGGAGCCCAGTCAACTTTGGGAACCACTGATATATACTGTATATATATATAATTTTCTCCACACGTTCAATTCCAGAACTCAATTAACTCTTTGAGGGTAGATGTCGACTTTTGTTGAAATTGAGGGGTAGAGGACATTAATCAGCTGTAAACAGATATGAAACTCATTCTAAAACTCGTTATGTTTTAGGTTGACTCTCTTTGCTGGAAGAAAACTTAGCTTCATTGATTTGTCCTCAATTGGCTGAGTGTATGTCAGTAGCAAAGATCAAACAACCTCTAAAATGTCATAAACATCTGACGAGAGACCAAATCATATACACAAAGCAAAATAGTCTGTGGATGATGTTTTACATATTATTGCTCAATTGGACTGTGACTTGTCGTGCTCCAGTTTTGATGCAAGTTATCTGGAGATGAAGATCCAAAACAAAAGTGAGGTATTACCATCAGCTGATAGGTCCCCAGCTAATCGTGGAGCTGAATACATTTGTGTAGCTGTTGTGCCTACAGCAACGTTCACCTGGGAGGACTGCAACTTACGATGACAAGAGAAACAAGCCAGATTGTGTCGCATTGCGAATGCCACTGCCGTCCACCTGCTGTGTGAAGATAGCTAGGCAGCCAGCCTGCTGCACATTCCTGCTGGCCGTCGAGCCACCCCCACACAGCCACTGCTGCCAAGAGATGGTGAACAGGCAACCACAGCACACAGCAACAGATGTTTTATGTTGATTTATGTGTGAAACCATAGTTTTTTTTGGAAAAAAATATTCAGCCCTCAAAGAGTTAAGAGACCAGTATTTCCATGAATGCCACTATATAATCCATCCAGGTTTAAACCCATTTTATCTAGTTTGGGACATCAGTGGTCTGGCACCAATCCTGGGCATGCCGTGGATAAAATAAATATTGGCTTAAATTTTAAAAAGAGACATTTGTCATACCCAGATATTGTATGAGAAACTAAACTTAGGGTTTAAAACTTTAGTTTTATTTTTCCAACAAATTAACAAGCCAGAATATTCAAATAATCATTTCCTGAAGTGGAAATTACATTTTTATTCACAATATGTAGGCGTTTATCATGGTGGCAGCAATGATTACAATTTCTACTTATGATGATTTCATGGTGAGCCGTTTTAAAAAAGAATCCTCTCTGTCATCTTTGCATTTTGCACTTTTATCCCAGGTTAGGAATACAGAGGGTTAAAAAAAGAAGTGTTAGAATAGTAGTCCTTTTTGAAATGCATTAGCCGTCACCCTGGGAAGTGCTCTACAATACATCTGTGAGATGTTGAAGAAGAAACTCCTGGAATTCAGTTAATTAACCACATCAGTTTCTTAATGTGATCAATTTTAATTAAACTGAATTTTAATTGAGATCCAAGGAGGTCTGTAGAGAGCAGTTGCTAATTCTGCAAAGCATGTGCTGTTTGAACTGCCGCTTTTCACTTCAGATTTGCTGGTGCCTAATTAATATGGATAGAGCATTAAGCCTTTTGGACTCTGGTGGCTTTCATTTCATGACTATTAATGATTTTAATGAACTGGACTAATTCAGTAGTTTTCATCGCTGTGCTTTAAAGTGCTATTCGATGCATATTTGGCTTTGTAATTGGTTTTGAGGTTCTAACAGTGGAAATTGATCAGCTCCACTGATTTCATCTTGCCGCACAGCTGGATGACGCGCACACACAAATTGTGTTTTCAGATTAATTGTAGCAAATGTAATCTTCCACAAACAGCATTGTTTTCACCATGTTACACACACACAAAAACACACATATATATATATATAGTGTCTACAAAAAGTATTCACCCCTTTAGAAGTTTTCACATTTTATTGTTACACAAAATTGAATCACAGTGTATTTCTTTTTTGACACTGATACACTGAAAAAAGACTTGTTAATGTCAAAGTGGAAACAGATGTCTGCAAAGTGGTTCAATTTAATTACAAAAATAAAACACAAAGTATTCACCCCTTTAATATGACACACTGTTATGAAGATGATATAGAACATTAGCACATTACAACAGAACAGTCTAGATAAAAACAGATCATCCAGTCCAGCAAAGGTTGCCGTTCCTGCACACCTAGTTCATAACAAAGTAATAATATTATGATACAAAATATGTACTTACAAAAATAAATACTCTAGAAACCAATTGCTGTAGTTACTACAGGCTAAAACTAGTAACAACACAATCTCAGAAATTGACTGGTCTGCTAGCCTGGGGGAATTCAGATGTGCTGAGATCAAAGGTCATTAACAACCTGACATAGCCTGGAAGTGAAGAGACGGGTACATTTTTATGACACCCCTTAGCCCTTCAGGAGAAAATCATGGGTTGGAATGGGTCTGAATCTACCTGTGATGAATCAAGCTAAAACAGGATTGAAATGAAGCAGGGCATTGGCTTATCCCACAAACATAAAGGCACAGCAACAAAAACAGTATTTCTCTCTTGGCTGCCGTATTCAGAGAGACCATGCTGTCTGGTTTGTAGCACTCTATCCAAGGGTCATGCCAAACCATGTTGGACCTGTAACTAACCAAGACAGATTACCTGGTAATCTAAGCATATTGAATGCTTAACATGAACCAGGTCATATTATTATTATTCTGCCAACATTTGTAATTTACTTCCTTATATTTGGGGCCTATCTTCTATAATGCATTAATAAATGTGTAACTTTTCCTACTGCCTGTTCTGTATCTAGTTGCCAGGGTTAAAAATGTAAAATAAAGGGGAAAATATTGAACAATAATAGCAGTTAAAGCTATGATTTGGGGCATTCTGTAAAGGTCTACATAATAAAGAGTATAAAAGGGGAACAGGATAAACCATGGACCCTACCACAAAAACTCTCTGAGTCATTACTTTTGGAACCAATTTCTTTTAGAAAGCACACAAATACTTAAATGGAGCTCACCTGTCTGTGGTCAAGGGGTTTCAATTGATTGTTGTATAAATGAATATGTATTATTTGTTGTGAGTCAATATTGTGGCCTAACCTACAGAATAAAGATAAAAGAACATGCTAAGCAACTTTGTGAAAAGGCAATTGAAAAGCATGTGACAGGGGATGGAGAAAAGAAAACAAATATTTAAGTTACTGAATGTCCCTTGGAGTGTAGTTAAGTCAATCATTAACAAATAGGAGAAGTATGGCAGAGCTCGAAATCTGCCCAGTGGTGTCTGTTCACAAAAGCTGAGTGATCAGGCAAAAAGAAGACTAGAGACGGGGCCAATGAGAAACCCATGAGAACTCTGAAGGATCTCCTAGCTGCAGAGGTTCAGATTGGTGGGACTGTTCAGACAATAAATGTTGCCTGGTTGCTTTACCAACTTTATGGGAGAGTGGCAAAAACATGCACATGACATCTTGGCTAGAGTTTGCCAGAAGGTACATGGGTGACTCTGGAGTGAACTAGAAGAAGGTTCTATGGTCTGATAAGACCAACAATAAGCGTTTTAGTTATCAAACTGTATGTCATATTTAGCATAAGCAAAAAACAGTTATCATTAACATTATGATTTTTTATCAGTTCCAATAGCGTTCAACATTAATCATATACCTGTATGCATAGATCTATAGGGAGATAGTAAGGAGACCTGGCTTCACTTCCTGCGTGGAGTTTGCATGTTCTCTCCGTGTATACGTGGGTTTCCTCCGGGTGCTCCGGTTTCCTCCCACAGTCCAAAGACATGCAGGTTAGGTGCATTGGCAATCCTAAATTGTCCCAAGTGTGTGCTTGGTGTGTGTGTGTGTGTGTGTGTGTCCTGCGGTGGACTGGCACCCTGCCCGGGATTTGTTCCTGCTTTGTGCCCTTTGCTGGCTGGGATTGGCTCCAGCAGACTCCCGTGACCCTGTAGTTAGGATATAGCGGGTTGGAAAATGACTGACTGACTGACTGGCATAGATCTGTACTTTAGCGCTCTGGTATTATATGTTCCAGCAGTCAATGTGTTAAGCCAGTGGTTCCCAAAGTGTGCACAGAGTTGCGGCTTCCTCACAGGGGAATTTTCAGAATTTTATTTCCATTTTCAATTCAATGTAATAGGACGTGACATCTGGCAGAACTGGTGCAAACCAGTAACTAACTTAGTAATAAATGTTTGCGGAAGCCTCTACAAATGGTTACTAGATGGCACTCTACGATAATTAAATTTCTCGATAGTTTTAGTAGTCTGTCGAACTTTCTTGGTACTTTGTGTTTGTATCTAAACAGCTGTTGGTTTTGCATGGCCTTAGTGTTGAATTAGTTTTCGGAGATTTTATCAACTGTATATTGCTGTGATTAAGTCAAGTGAATTTTTGAAGTATTTCTTCTCGTATGTATTTTTAAAAATAGATTGGTTTTTACTAAACAGTAATAAGTTGTGAGAGTGAAAATAAAGAAAGCACACCATCAACCAGTGGCAAAGTCAACCAGAGTGTGAAGAAGCGCAAATATCGAAAATATGATGACAGTTGTTTGAAGCCACAGTGTGTACTGTATATGAACGTTTTGGCACCAGAATGCACGCTACCAAGTAAGTTGAAATGCCATTTACAACAACAACAACAACATTTATTTACTGTATATAGCATATTTTCATACAAAAAGTAGCTCAAAGTGCTTTACATAATGAAGAATAGAAAAATAAAAGACAAAATAAGAAATTAAAATAAGACAACATTAGTTAACATAGAAAAGGAGTAAGGTCCAATGGCCAGGGTGGACAGAAAAAACAGAAAAAACTCCAGACGGCTGGAGAAAAAAATAAAATAAAATCTGCAGGGGTTCCAGGCCACGGGACTGCCCAGTCCCCTATGGGCATTCTACCTAACATAAATGAAACAGTCCTCTTTGTATTTAGGGTTCACACGGAGTCACTTGTTGCTGGTCATACAGACTTCTGGCTTTTAATCCATCCATCATTGCTGGAACATCACTGTGCTTTGAGTAGATGGTGGTGGCACAAACCACCACCAAAAGGACACTGGAAAAGGAAACAGAAAAGAGAGTAGAGGTTAGTACGGATTTCAGAAACACCATGAATAGTTATTATAATGAGTTGGATATACAGAGTATCAGGATTTTGATTACAGTGAAGTTATGAGAAGGCCATGTTAAAGTAATGTGTTTTCAGTAGTGTTTTAAAGTGCTCTACTGTATTAGCCTGGCGAATTCCTATTGGCAGGCTATTGCAGATTTTAGGTACATAGCAGCAGAAGGCCGCCTCACCACTTCTTTTAAGTTTAGATTTTGGAATTCTAAGGAGACACTCATTTAAGGATCTGAGGTTACGATTTGGAATATAAGGTGTCAGACATTCTGATATATAAGATGGAGTGAGATTATTTAAGGCTTTATAAACCATAAGCAGTATTTTAAAGTCAATCCTGAATGACACAGGCAACCAGTGTAGTGACATCAAAACTGGAGATGTGTTGGATTTTCTTTTCCTAGTTAGGATTCTAGCAGCTGCATTCTGCACTCGTTGCAAACGATTTATGTCTTTTTTGGGTAGTCCTGAGAGGAGTGCGTTACAGTAATCTAGTGTACTGAAAACAAAAGCGTGAACTAATTTCTCAGCATCTTTCAATGATATAAGAGGTCTAACTTTTGCTATGTTTCTTAAGTGAAAAAATGCTGTCCTAGTGGTCTGATGAATATGCGATTTAAAATTCAGATTACAGTCAACAGTTACCCCTAAGCTTTTTACCTCCATCTTGACTTTTAATCCTAATGTATCCAGTTTATTTCTAATAACCTCATTGTATCCATTATTGCCAATCACTAAGATTTCAGTTTTCTCTTTATTTAACTTGAGAAAGTTACTATTCATCCATTCTGAGATACAAGTCAGACATTGTGTTAGTGAATCAAGAGAATCGGGGTCATCAGGTGCTATTGAAAAGTACAGCTGTGTGTCATCAGCATAGCTGTGGTAGCTCACGTTGTGCCCTGAAATAACCTAACGGAAGCATGTAGATTGAGAATTACAGCGGACCCAGGCCTTGTGGAACACCATATTGGATATCATGTGTCTTTGAGTTGTAATTACCACAACTAACAAAGAATTTTCTCCCTGCCAGGTACGATTCAAACAAATTTAAGACACTGCCAGAGAGGCCCACCCATTGACTAAGGCGATTTCTTAGAATATTATGATCAATGGTGTCAAATGCAGCACTCAGATCTAAGAGGATGAGAACAGATAAATGGCCTCTGTCTGCATTCACCCTCAAATCATTTACTACTTTAATGAGTGTAGTTTCTGTGCTGTGATTTGTTCTGAAACCTGACTGAAATTTATCAAGAATAGCATGTTTATTTAGGTGGTCATTTAACTGCATAATGACTGCCTTCTCTAGAATTTTACTTAAGAAAGGCAAGCTAGAGTTGGGTCTAAAATCTTCAAGAGCCGAGGGGTCGAGATTATGTTTCTTAAGTAGTATTTAGAAACCAATCACCCCAGTATGGTTAGTAAATCTCATGACTAATTCCCCAGAAAGTTAAAAGAGCTAAATCAACAAAAAGGTAGTTTTTATAAGCAGGCATCAATACCAAGCAATGTAATGCTAGCATCTTATAAGGTGGCACATAGAATCATGCTGACTTCTCTCATTCATGCTGACTGGCACTGGCGCTCTTGCTCTCGCTCTCACTCTCTATCTCCAGGCCTTTTTCCTTTCCTTTTCACCTCTTTTTTTTCCCCTCTCCTTCTGTGACAGCCCATTCTTATATGGCTCTGTGGGCGCAGTGACTCAGTCGCGCACCTCAGGAAACCGATTAAGCAGTTGAGACTGATCTTGCCCCAATTACTCCATCAACTCCCCACAATCACGCCCATGAAGACTGACACGGCGAATGGATTATTTCGTAGCCACGGACCCGCTACACCACAATCTCACTAATTATAATTAGTTGAATTTGTTCAATTACATTTTTTGTGATCTTAAATAGGTCTTTTATTTATTTTTACTTAACCCTTTAATTAAAGAAAAATTACTGGCTATTTTACAAATTAGAATTTGACGGGTGTGGGTGTGCCTTGGGAAAACTTGGATTCAGCAAGGGCGCCAAGAATCAAAAAAGTTTGGGAACCACTGTGTTAAGCAATAAAACTCTATGCTACTCAATTCCATTACTCTCTCAATGTTTCTTTAACTATCTGGCCACACTACCTTCTGGCCATTTCAGCCTTTGCCCCAAGATACCTTGTAGATCAAACCTCATTAGGCTGCCTGTTAAGATTAGTTACTTGCTTAATTTTTTGTCAGATTTTCTGATATTTACAAAGTATGTATCTAATTAGGGGTTTAGGGCCCAAAGGATTCCAAATTTAACAATTTGTATTTAATGACAAATTAAAGAAGTTGTAAATATTTACAGTTTTGCTACAATGTCATCTTTGTTTTGTGATACCATTTTAGGGTAATCATTCATAATCAATCATTCCTTAAATTTCTCAAAATGTGTGATGCATGTTACATCTTCAAAGCAATAAGATAAAAGGTCACCCTTTACTTCCTATTGCTATCCAAGATTGACAGACAAGCCCTATTTAGACAATGAATTTATTGCTTCATCATTGTCTTCCTCTGTTACAGGACTTTGAAGTTTAGTGAGCGAGTTCATTTTGAAAACAGATTAGTTTGACTTTCGGTATTGTTTCTGACTACATTCACCTCCCAGTCCTTATCATTCAAAAAAAACTAACTGTTTCCCTCCGAGTCAGAATACTGCCAAAAAGCAGGCTTTAAGTAGTGGTTAATTTCAAGGAAGTTTCTGAAATAAAGTCATGTCAGTGTCTCACCAGTTATCTGTACACTCTTTAACAACCTGCCTGCTTGTCAAATCAGACATCATGTAACAGGCGTCTGGTGACACTTGCAGGTAATCTAACCTTAGACACCGTTAAAATATCTGACTACACCACCCAGTTTTATTAAGAGACTGGGAACTCCTGAGATTTACAAATGATAGCACATTTCTGTAAATTGTGCGGTGAGTAAACACAAAATGAAAGACAATGGCAGAAATTTCAGGAAGTGCAACAGTAACTTGTATTACTGGTCTACAGAGTGAGGAATAGAAAAGGCATTAGGATGCAACACCAACCCCTGGTAGAGGCACTAAGATTTACAGTCACTGAAGCCCTTCAGTTCTCCCCTATGCACAACAAGCATGACGACAGATAGATAGATAGATAGATAGATAGAATACGTACAGTAGATAGATAGATAGATAGAATACGTACAGTAGATAGATAGATAGATAGATAGATAGATAGATAGATAGATAGATAGATAGATAGATAGATCGATCCTTTAACAGTCACAAAAGAAATTGCAGGGTTACAGTAACAAACAAAAAAGACACAAATATACATAAAACAAAAATGATAATAATCTTAAGTATGCTAACAAAGTAAAAATACAGTATATTCATAAGCATAAATTGCAAGTATATTCGGGCAGCCCAGTAGATTTACACTCACAGTTGTAATCCATTAGCATCTAAAAGAGGGTGACAACAGCATCTGGGACAGAGCAACACGTTCTTTACGGTTGTTAAGGGTTAAAGGAAGGATATGGTGGGGGTAGGAAATATGGCAGCCATCCCCGCATTGCTACAGCAGAGAAGTACAACCATTACTTAAAACCACATAATTTTCCTCTCCGCATTCCACAATAACATGGAAAATTTTATGCGTTTTGAACATGATGGGACATTCTTCTGCCAAAACCAACAGGCAAGTAAAACAAAAATGGAGATCATTTACAGCTGAACATTCCTTCCTTGTGCTTGTTTCATAGTTACATTAATACTGGTCTTAAGAAGCATCCAACCTCCCCACTTGCTCCTTTAGGATATCCAAATGTTATGCAGAAATACATATGTCTTAAAAGTAATGGATTTCAATACTCACCCTTTATTCCCTGACATTCTTGAAATTCACAGTCACTTTATCTAGGAATGGAAGCCATGTCTCTCTTGTGTTTCCATTGCAGTTTCTTTCAGACAGCTAGCAAATAGAGATTCCCCCTAGAGCTTCCCAACCTTGCTTGCTCGCCCTCTGAAAGGTCAAACCCAGGATGTGTAATGTTAACTCTGGTTTTGTCTGGAAAGAGGTGTCTTGGGAACAAGAGAGTAGGAGAAAATGACAGATGAAGAAAAACAGAGCCAAGATGGTTTGTCAGACAGGCAGGAGATGGCACATTATGCTGGTTTTTACTGTTCATTTGCAAACAAAGTAGCCTAGTGGTGAAGGAGCTGAACTTGATACCGCAGGGTCTCTAGACAAATTCCCACCAGTGGCACATTGACTGATCTTGTGCAGGTCACTTAACCAGATGGTGTTCAGATGTCTGTAGTAAACTGTATAGGTAACGCCTTTTGTGACAGTGAAAGTTCAGAGAATGTCTATGTTGTTTTGCCTTTTAACAACATACAGTATTATATACTCTAGTATAGTGAACCACGTGTAGCAAAGGCAGACAGGCTGAATGTTAGAAAAAGAAAATCCTTAACTGGGCACTATGTCTCATGCATGCATCAGTCAATTATGTTACATTTCATTTGTATTTCTAGTTGGGGCTCCAGCAGGTGAAGTGACTTACTTGTGGTCATACAGTGTCAGAAGCGGGTCTTCAACCCACAGCCTCAGGGATCAAGGTCCAAAGACTTAACAGATATGTCACGTTGAACTACATTTCAGGGCAACCAGCTGTTTTCATACACTAAAATGTCTTGAGCAGAGGTTCTCAAACTTTTCTGGGCATATCACACAATACAATACAATACAATTTATTTTTTGTAGAGCTCAAAATCACACAAGATGTGCCGCAATGGGCTTTAACAGGCTCTCTAAGGGCCGGTTTATACTTCACGCTCAGAACGTGTATGCGCCCGCATCATGGCTGCCACACGTTCCCAGCGTTCATTTCACGCGTCCTCTGAGCAGGTCCTCAGAAATTAAAGCGACGCGTGTGCGAGTTGCAGTACCAGCAAAAAGTCAAAGGGCGCAGTGTGCTAAAAGTCGGAACGTGACATCAGAG
Source organism: Polypterus senegalus (assembly GCF_016835505.1). Taxonomy (NCBI): domain Eukaryota; kingdom Metazoa; phylum Chordata; class Cladistia; order Polypteriformes; family Polypteridae; genus Polypterus; species Polypterus senegalus. The sequence continues at coordinate 58,644,637 of NC_053154.1, read as the reverse complement.
TCTCTGTTTACTATCTACATGTGACAGAAAGCCTCTATGCAGATCCTACGTGGATTGATGTGTGTGCTTCGCTGTTTGATGAATGCTTCGATGTGGTGAAGCAAAATGCCGACATACAGATGTATTCGTGGTGCTTTTATATTCAAGCGTCGCATATTCCTGATCGTAATGACGCAATACATTTTAAAAGTCTCACATACCATCTTTTGTGCCGTCTTTTTTATTTTTTTATTTTTGCAACTTAACAACAGCAACATAATGTATAGCACTGTATTTGAGCCACTGAGAAAAAATAAAGGACACGGTGAAAACGTGTATTTTGTGATTAAAGTGGAATGTCGGCTTTAATCTCGAAATGTCCACTTTAACCTCGTAGTTTACTTTATCATTAAAGCAGACCATCGTAAACGTCATCCCAGTTTTTAATCGCGACGAGCTTCTTGGACCTGACAGCTGCGGAAAGCAGCAATAGATCGCAACACAGAACAAATTAAATGTATGATATTCCAACTCTCTGCACATTCAGAATCTTTAGATTTGTACTTAATACCACTTTCATGAAGAAATGCATTAAAGTGTGTATGTTACATTTTACATATAATTTCGTTTAAATAATGAATACTGTTAATTACACACATGGGGGTGTCACGGTGGTGAAGCGATAGCACTGCTGTCTCGCAGGGAGTTATGTTGCTGGTATTTCCTGCTTTTATTCCACACTGTGCTCCGGTTTCCTTCCAAAGATATGCAGATTTGGGGATTTGGTGCCGCTAAAATGACACTAGTGTGTGTGTGCTTGTATTCACCTTGCGATGAGCTGAGGCCTCGTCTAGGAATTGTTTCTCACTCGTGCCCAATGCTTGCCTGAATGGGCACATCCCTGGATTGATGGATTTAATCAATAAACATAATCTTCAGAGATATTGCGGTAAGGTGTCATCAGAATTTAATGAGTGTTCTAGGCAATTCACAACACAGAGAAGCCGAACATGTTCTCACCGTGATATCTCACACTGCCACCTGGTGGATTCCTCCAGATTTACGTAAAATACACGCGCAAGTATAAACACTACGATGCTTGCGTAGCAGGAGCGTCCGCTACAGCATGCGTCGCGTCGTGTAAAGTATAAATCCGGCCTAAGAAGACAAGAAAAAACTCCCCAAAAAAACCTTGTAGGGATAAAAATGGAAGAAACCTTGGGAAAGGCAATTCAAAGAGAGACCCCTTTCCAGTTAGGTTGGGTGTGCAGTGAGTGTCAAAAATGAAGGGGGTCAATACAATACAATACACAGAACAGAACAAATCCTCAATACAATATAAAATGAAAATTTTAGAAGTACGGAGTAGAATTTAACAGTAGATAATATCACATAATATGATTTGGATTTGTTTAGAGTCCTGGAGACCTCATTCATCAAGCTGTCTCCCCCATTTGGCCATTCCACAGCTGAAATAGTGCTAATCTGATGAAAGGACCCCTCTTTCCCATGATTCCTGTGATCCTCCATCAGGGATGACTTTACCTTTGGCAGGCAAAACAACTTGGCATGTGGGCCATGACACCAAGTGCCACATTTGAGTACTGAGAAGAGAAACAGAATAGGTGAGGATTAGTAACAAATTATAACTATCATGTTACTTAAGTTTTAGAGCTAATGACTAACAACAGAGATGCAGTCTGTACAGTTAATCAGCAGCTCTAGTCAGGATATGCTAAACTGAAGTAGTGAGTCTTCAGCCGAGATTTAAAGGCTGGGACCGAAGGGGCATCTCTTATAGTAGCAAGCAGACCATTCCACAGTTTAGGGGCCCTGTAGCTAAAAGCTCGACCTCCCACTGTTATTTTATGAATCCTTGGAATCCTAAGCAGACGGGCATCTTGAGATCTTAATGTGCGCTCAGGTTTGTAAGTCATGATAAGTTCAGACAAGTAAGCCGGACCTTGGCCATTTAATGATTTATATGTTAACTGAACTGAAATAAAAACTAAAGGTGATATTTCTTAATTGCTCCCTCAATATGATATTCTGTTAATAAGGAATTGCACATCATTTTTGCATATTTGTATCTTTTAATTTCTTTTATGTACACCTAATATTTTAAATAAATACATTTTAATGTATGAACAATATTATGGTTGGATATGTAATAAAAATTAGAAAGCCAATAATATCCGTATGATTAATTTGCAAAGAATAAACAGTTCAGAGCTTGAATTTAATTTGTGGCAGAGAGCATTGAGATTTACCTCCCGCTCTCCAGGGGCCTCATATATAACGCCGGGCATAGAACTCGCACTATAATATGGCGTAAGCACAAAAGCCGAAATGTGCTTACGCACAGAAAAATCCAGATGCAGGAATCTGTGCGTACTCCAACTTCCATGTTCTTCCGCTACATAAATCCCAATCAGCGTGAAAACTAACGCTCGTGCACACGCTTTATGTAACGCCCCAACTCCTCCCAGAATTACGCCTCTTTGAATATGCAAATGAATATCATCGCCCTTGAACTCAGCCTTCTGTGAAAAGACAATGGGAAAAGCACGGAGGAAAATATAAGAATTTCAGCGAATACCAAGTGGAGGCAAAGGAAAAACATACTATTTGTTCAAATAAACCGTGGTATAATCAACAAAAGGAAGTTGATTGAGTGACATAGCGTGTTGGAGAAACTTGAAAGCTCAGATATCAGTCGCCGTGAAAAGGTGAGTCGTAGCCTACCGTCTGAGTGTCATATGAAAGCTTTTTAGGGTACAGAGAAAAAAAAGGCACAGTGGGGAAAAAAAGCACGAAATGTCAACTTCAATCTCGAAATTTCCACTTTATTCACGTAGTTTATTTTGTCATTAAAGTAGAACATCATAAACGTCATCTTAAAATCATTTACTTAACCAGTTTCTCAAATCACATCGTAATTAAAGTAACACGTTAAATGCTTTGTTTTGTATTTGATCTTCTATGTGATCTATGTGTGTGAATCACTACTTGCTTCTTAAACCGGCTCTCTTCCTCCGACTGTACACAGAATCCATTACATTCGTGATATTACAGCTCTCTGAATAACTAAAATACTGTGATGTATACGCGACATCATTAAGAGTTAAAGCACGTTATTAAACATGGGTTTTACAGCGCAGCGATTGTGCACGACCATCGATGAAATAATTTATTGCAGCAGTATCAGGGGCGGCTCTAGGTTTGTGGTGGCACTGGGCAGAAAAAGAATCAGTGGCTCCTTCACCCGCCAATGTCAGTGAGGTAGCTTATGCACGGCGGATGGCCACGTCCGTTGCAGACACTAGCCGCCTCGTGCTCATGACACAAGCATTTAACTTTTGTCGAAATTTGCCGCTGCATTTTTAGCTGTGTCGTTATTTTCTCTTTCTGTTTTATATTCAATATGTATTGGCGTGGCCGCCCATGCAGTTCTTGCTTTTCTTTCTCCAAGTAACCGATTGCTACACAATCAGCTCTGTAATAGATGTTAAGCCATCTGTAAACTTAGAGTGCTGATTCTTTAAAAAGTTTAAGGAACATTGAAATATCTCCGTAGTACATGTTTAATTATCCTATCCTTCACGCCAGTCCCAGTGAAAAATATAGATTATTTAAATGAAGTTAAAGTTTTATCTGTATAATATAATAAACATATTTTGCTGCATTTCATCTTAAAAATTATATTGTCATCATATGTAAATACACGCTTTATAAAGTGGCGCAGGTTGTGTTACATTATAACTGTAGTGCAAGTTTACAGTGAGGTAATTGTACTTATAAATACAAACAGTTCTACAAGGAGCAGTGATTGAGTGCATTTATAGTTCTTGGGATGAAACTGTTTCTGAATCGCGAGGTCCGTACAGGAAAGGCTTTAAAACGTTTTGCCCTGGCTGAGGTAGCGTGTGCCTGATGCTGTATACCGATAATTCTCTTTCCGAACAGCTGCTGCTGTGATTCACACTCAGATACAGTGATATAAATACTCCGAGTGGTGCAGTGAGAGAAATATGGAAAAAGATGATCCGCTGTGGCAACTCCTAACGGGAGCAGCTGAAAGAAGAAGAAGAAGAAGGAGAAGTGAGAGTAACAACGCTAAAGCAGTTATGGTATTTGGAATACTATGGCTGTTCCCTGGACCATTATATTGTTACAAGTTAATTACAATCAGATGTGTTACAATAATAAACAATATGCGTTTCAGTGTATTTATAAAGCCGCGTCAGGAAAATAAAAGAGTAACCACACAGGAACAGTAGCACTGCTTTGACGCTGGGTGCCGCCAGTCTGCAAAACCGAGCGGAGAACTTGCGTACGACAAGGTATGAGGTACCGTGGAAAAGTGCGTGGCTTTACGCCAAGTGTAGGTTTTATACATCGTGATTTGAATGTGGAAACGTTCTTACGCAACATTCCTGTGCGTACACACCGTTTATACATGAGACCCCTGGTAACCAAAAATTAGGGGATTTTTTTGGCTTTTTGGGGAATTTTAAAGTAGTGTTCATAAGCATTAACACAGTATGATCATCATTGACTAGCCAATTTATCTTATCATTTGTATGTACTACTTTTATTTACTTGCAGTTTCTGCCTACTAGCTGAAAAATAAACACTGCTTAAAACCAATACTAAAAAATTCAAACATTATCATTATTACTATTATTATTATTGAATTAGTGAATCACAAAATCATTCAGCATATTTTCATTTATGCAAACTCTTTACAAGTTGTTTTTAATAGCATCTTTTCAAAATGGGTTTGTCAGAAAATCACTTCAGGTTTGTGACATTTGCTATTATGAGATTATAGTGTTGTATAGAGGAAACCTGATAGATAGATGTTGTAACATCAAGAAGCTAATGTTCTGAGTTATCCATGGCTGGCTAATTATTTTACCCTGCTCTGGTCACAACAAAATTGGTGACGAGTATCTCCTCTTCATATTGTGAATGCTTGCAGTGAATATGGCTGTTGCTAATGTGCCTTTTCCAAGTTTTTTCCTTCCGAGTCCCGGCGAGCCTGCAGTGCCTTTTTGCAACATGGCTTCAGATATTCAATAACTATCTGCTTGTCACTGACACTACTAGGGGTGCTTGGCCTGACGCTAGAAAGAGAGCTGTGTCACTTCATTGCCTCGGGAACGAAGGTCAGCAAATTTTTTACACCCTGCCCAACACAGGTACTACCGCCGTAGAAGCTTTGAAAGTATACTTTATACCTAAAGCTAACGTGGTCATTGAGCGCCATACATTTCATAAGAGGACCCAGGGACTACAAGAGACTGTTTTACAATATGTGGCGGCACTATGTGAGCTTGTCGCAACATGTAAATTTTCCGAACGTGCAGATGAAATGATTCATGACCAATTGATTGAGCATGCATATAGCCCACGAATACGTGAAAGATTGCTGTTGGAGCCAGGCCTTACATTGGATAAAGCAGTAACTCTTGCTACTCAGATAGAAGCAGCTACTGATCAGGCTAAAATCATTTCTACGAACTCCAGCGTCATGCCAGTACAGGCAGTGCAGCATAAACAGAGGACTAAACCCAGACACCAACAGACACCTGCTACTACTATGTCTGCTAACCCTGCTAAGAGGAAAGCATGCTTTCCATGTGGATCACAGTCACACCTGGCTAACTCAGTGAGCTGCCCTGCCGCAAAAGCATTTTGTAGGAATGGCAAAAAGACCGGGCATTTTGCTAAAGTGTGTCGCTCTGTGCAACCCTGTACATGGGAAGTACATGAGGTTGAATTGCCAGAAGTTACTGTACTATATGCATAAAATACAATACATACACCTGCTAAAATGACTTGTGCAGTGGAAATCTCAGCACCAAGCTCAGGTTCCTGCTCACTGGACCTGATTGTCGACACTGGCTCATCAGTCTCAATATTACCACACTACATTTACACCGCCACTTCAGCAACATTCTTCAGCGACAAAACCTACAGTGAGACTTGTGATGTATTCAAAATCTCATATCCCTGTACTTGGGTGCCTATCTGTAGCTGTGTGTTTACATGGCCATACAACTGTGGCTACATTTTTCATTGTCGAAAATGGAACCCCACTTAATGTCACTTTTACATGTACACATCGTGAACAATAAAGCTATGCCTTCTGATGCTGCAGCTTCCACTTTTCCTGTGCCAGTCTTACAGTGCACTGCTGTGCCCCTGTCTATTGGCTGTGTTAAAAAATTCCACCACATTAAGATCGATGAGACAGTACCTCCTGTGCGACAGAAGCTGCGCCACTTACCTCTGTCGTTTAGAGTTGCTGTTCTTGATAAACTTGATCGCCTACTCGCAGCTGGTGTCATAGAACGAATTGATGCCTTTGTTTGGGTCTCACCTATTGTAGTCACTCAGCGCAAATCTGGTAACATTCGCATGTGTATTGATCTGCGAGAGCACAATAAAGCAGTTATTGTAGACTCTTTTCCCTTGCCATATATGGATGAACTCCTTTCTGCATTCAGAGGGGATACGGTATTTTCTACCATTGACTTAATCAGTGCCTACTACCATGTGCCACTGCATGACAACAGTCGAGACCTGATCGCTTTCATTACACATGAGGGCCTCTTCAGGTTTTGTCGGGTTTCTTATGGTTTGGTGTTTGCACCCTCCGCCTTCCAGAAAATGATGACTGCTATTCTCGCTGGCTTACCTGACGTGGGGAATTACTTGGATGATGTAATAGTACATGGACCTGACCTGACTACCCATGACAAGACCTTACATAGTGTGTTATGCCAGCTGGAAGCTGCTGGCCTGCAACTAAACAATGACAAGTGCAAGTTTCGTCAGTCCCGCCTATCCTTCCTTGGGCGTGTAGTGTCTGCTGATGGCCTGCTTCCTGATGAGGCCCATTTACAAGCCATCGTGAATGCTCCTGCACCCACAGATACTACTATTTTGCATTCTTTCCTTGGGCTGCTGTCTTGGTACTCTAAATTTCTACCAAACCATGCTACTGTCATTGAACCAATGTGTGCATGCTTGAGACAGCCTGCAAGTGCATTCCAGTGGACAGCTGATGCACAGAAGAGATTTGAGCAGGTAAAAACGTTGCTAGTGGATAGCCCTGCTCTGGCACTTTTTGACCCTACACTGCATACTGTAGTTTCAACTGATGCTTCTGACAACAGTCTGGGAGCCATTCTTTCTCAACTTGGTTCTAACAACGTAAAAAGAACTGTGGCACTTCGTGGACTTTTTCCACTACAAAGCATAAATATTCAATAGTGGATAAAGAAGCGCTAGCCTGTGTGTGGGCGGTAGAGAAGCGGCGCACATACCTGTGGGGACGTCACTTCACTCTGTGCATGGACCATCAGGCATTGACAAACCTGTTGACCACCAAGGGGATTGGTTGTGCTGGGATGCACATTGCGAGATGGTCTGCACGTCTTCTGTCATTTAGCTATCATGTAACATATCGCCCAGGTTCTACTCCTGCTGACTGACTGTCTTGTCTGCCCTTACCTGTTGCTCCTGCTGCTGCTGACGATGCTGAACCAGAGTTTGTTCCTCTCTTGTCTGTGACACATAAGACATTGTCTCCTGCTGATTTTGAGTCTGCTTGTGCTGAATGTCCAGACCTCACTAAGCTACGTACACAGATTGCACCAAGCTGGCCTCCTTCTCCAAAGGCTTTGGATGCTGATCTGCTGCCATACTACAAGCTCCATCTGGAACTTTCTGTAAGTGACAACTTTGTGTTTTGTGGCTCACGTCTGATTGTGCCAGCTAGCCTTCGTTTGTCATTAATTGCAATTTCACACGAGAGTCACCAAGGTGTAGTACGCACCAAACAATGACTCAGAGAACTTTACCGGTGGCCAAAGATGGACACTGATGTTTGTACTGCCATTAGTTCTTGTCCGACATGCCAGTTGAATGACAAAATAGCTCATCCACACCCCACTCCTTTACAGCCTACTCCTTTTCCAGATGGCCCATGGAAAAAAGTGGCTTTGGACATTGTAGGACCCTTTGACACTGCTGCATCGGACTGTAGATATGCCTTGACCCTGATTGACTACCACAGTAAGTGGCCGGAAGTAGCCTTCACCCCTTCCATAACTACTGCTAATGTACTCACATCCCTGTCTTCTATTTTCAGTCACCATGGTAACCCGTGAGTCGTGACAAATAATGGGGTTCAGTTTACCTCTGCTGCTTTTGCTGCTTTTCTGGTAGAGAGAAAGATTAAACATCACCGCTCCTCACTGTATTACCCTGCTGCCAATTGAGCTGTAAAGCGGTTCAATCATGTACTGAAATATACAATTCAAGTAGCTATTCAAGAACACCATCCCTGGAAAGCTGCCATTACAGACTTTTTGCATGTCTACCGTGCCACTCCACATGTAACTACTGGCATTTCCCCATATGAACTCCTTCATGGTCAATGGATGCACACAAAATTGACCATACTGCCACCTACTTCTTCAGTTTTACAGTCTGCCAGTGATGTCCGTAACGACAGTTGAGCAACAGCAAAACAGGATGAAAGTCTACACTGATGCCAAACAGGGTGCTCGTTTGCCTTGTTTCAAAACGGGGATAAGGTGAGGGTCAGAAATCCTCTGCATGTTCCAAAAGGACACCAGAAGTTCAGCAACCCTATCTCTATTAGTAAGAAACTGGGTGCTCATACATATGTATTGAGTGATGGAAAAAACTGGAATGCGTCTCATCTAGTTGCTTTTCCAGAATATGCATCTACACCTGTCCAGAAGGAAGTCAAACCACCAGAAGAGTTCCAAAGAGCGCTGAACAAAAAATGCATTACACAATTGAGACGGCAGCAAAAGAATATCAAGCGAGTGACACATACAAGCATATTCATAAGTGCAGCTACTGCGGAAACAAAGCACACGGTGGAAAAAGTCAATGTCCAGCAAGACAGTGTAAAAAATGTGGTAAATTGAACCACAGACTGAGAAATGTAAACCCGTGCATGCAGTGTGTGATGTCTCAGATAAAGAGGAAGACGAGCTGTTTATTAATGCAGTACGAGAGGAACAACCGTCTGAAGCTGAACAAGCCTTTGAGGACATATCAATAGGAAAGCACGGTGTAAAGCTTAAGTTTTAATTAAGTTCATAGACACGCTGCCGCTAAATATTCACAGGCAAATCCACAACTTAATACTGGGAATACCTGTTAAACATTTTAGATTCACGAGTGTCGATTTGGGTAGTGAACACTTTGATGAATGAAACCTGTTATCTTTACAACAGTTGACAAACACGGAATATAACTTGAACACAACACGTCCTCCAAATATGAACCTGATTGAAAGAAATAATGATAATCAAATCCTTGATGACAGCAACACTCATAACAGTCACAAAACAATTACATTGACAATCATGTTACGTTATTTTTAAAATGTTTCCTTTTTTTATTCATAACTTCTTTAACACACTACTTCTCTGGTGCGAAGCGCGGGTATTTCCCTAGTAGTAAACTAAATGTAAACACATTGAATAACACTGAGAAAACCTTGACCAACAGAGAAAACTAACACTGCAAGAGTTCGCACTATAATGCTATGATCTGCTCGCTAAAAACACTTTTTTTTAATGAGTTTTAAGCACAGGGAAAAAAATGAACATTTGAAAAATCCGTAATTTAATAAACCACTAAGAAAAGTAACATTGCAACAATGCACGCTATGAAACGATCGCTGTAAACAGAAGTGAAGTGGAGGTTAAAATCCAATAGAAAAAAGTCTTCATTAAATACAATGAGGTTAAAACAATGCTCAGATCAGTTCAGAGCTCAGTGGCACCCCCTTTTGCCACAATGGGCAGGCTGAATTAACTCAAGTTTCAGATGTCACAAATTCCTGGTGTTTTCATTTTTCTAATTCTTCCCACCTTTTATTAGAAGTGACACATCTTTAAGACTTAAGACTTTAAGACATCTTTTTGTTTGTGAATGTATTATTATCATCAAACTTGTCAATCTAAGATTATTATTTCAGAATTCCTATAAAATGTTTTGTTTTGTTGTTTTCAAGCTGCCTGACATTACTGATCAGACTTTTACTTATAGTTGTGTACCAAGCCAGGATATGCTATTTAACTCGACGGCAATATGGCTGCGTCCTATTCTTGTCCACACTACCCAAATGTCTTTGCACTTTCACCAAGTTTGACACATTTTAGTTGTTATAGTAATGAACATTATTTTGATTACAAAAACACAAGTGACATAAATGTAGTGTTTGCTGATGCACTTTAATCATTTAAATACTCTGCTTTAACAGCCCTGTTAACTGCATGTCTCTGAGATTTTGGTCACATATTCCACTCGCAATGCAAGCACAACTAAGATTTTTTTTCTTTCAAAACCAATACCATTAATGGATAAAAAGTGTTTTTGCTTTTTACTTTTTTATACTGTAAACCACATGCTTAGAACCAGTGGTCCAGAGAAGCAATGTGTACAATGTACTGTATACATTAACAGACTGCAGAATATAATAATTTCCAAAGACAGAAGATAGCATAGAATCTTATCAAAATTCCAGTTATTGGAAAGCAAAGATTAATTCACTAAGTTAATGTGGAATAAAAAGAGCAAACTGAGGTGGGTTTGAATATATTATAAAGGCACGGTACATGAGGTTTACCAGTCATTCCACACTTCAAGAGACCATAGCCTGTACCCTGGACATGATGGAAGTGTTGTATTTAAGCCTTGGATTTTGTTTTAGGAGAATGAGCACACTCTTCTACTCTGCCAAACTTTCAAGAAGTTAATAAGTGGAATAAGTGTGACAGCTATTTTCTTATGGTGTCAGAGAGTACAGGGTTAAGAAGAATAAATCTAATTCAGCCAATGTATGTTATTTTATAGAATGACCATCGTCAGTTCATATGAGTTCAGTGCAAATGAGCCAGTAGTAGCGAATTAGCCTACAAATAGGTTCAGGAGGTTCATTATCAGCAATCTAATGACTGGTTTCAATGTTAAAGCAAATTAAGAGTCGAGTAACCAATTACAAACTGCGAACTAATTTTGTTTATTGCTTTTAGAGTGGAAAGTGTAATAAAACTGTCATGATCTAGTTGGAAAAATAAATATAATATTGGCTGTTAGATTGCTTATTAAGATTTGAGTAAGACCCAGGGCAAGCTGGAGGGATTATATCTCTCGGCTGGCTTGGGAATGCCTGGGAATTCAGCAGGAAGAGCTGGAATCTGTGGCTGGAGACAGGGAAATCTGGTCTTAGACCTGCTTTGCATGCTGTCTCCATGACCCTCACCATTAAAAGCAGTCTGAGATGATGAGTTTAAATGAGATAAGTTTAAATAGCCTGGATGCTAGACAATCACATTATCAGAATAGCAAAGCAGGAGTCAAAGCAACAACTTTTTTAAAATCCCAAGACAGTTAGTTAGGAAAGCAACTAAAACTCTAAGTCAGATCATTCTCTATTAGTGCAGCGTGAAAACCCAAAGAAGTTATGAAAGATAGAACAAGCCATGAAATTGATAATTTGAAGTCCTAATAATTTTCTCCAACAAGCCTTTCCAAACACTTGATCTAGATTCACTTCTCTTTTTCCCAGTGCCAAGTAATTCAAATATCCCTCATGCTCAACATACCTGTGTGTGTCCTGTAACATACAGAGGCCTTGCCTCACGCTCTCAAGTTCCCTTGTCCTGCACCAACACGAGCATACACATAAGTAAGGTCCCAAAGTGCAGCACACTGTTGGATGAAATTTTTACTTAACTGTTATTCCCTAATAAACACAAAAGTTCATTTTTTTTATCCAAGGTTGAACTTTTTTGTCTTTTTATTAGAATGCCCAACAAATACTTACTGTATAATATTCTATAATATTCACAAAGTTGGGGACAGTTGGCCGAGGTTTGCAGGACTGCCCTTGAATTTGAGTTATAACTAATCATGGAACCCCCAAAGGTTTATTTTCTCCAGAGATGCTGCTCCACTTTCAGCTGGCCATACCTCTGCATATGCCTGGACATACGGTATACTGTGAGGATCCTTTCATGTTAAACTGTTGAAATTCATTTGTTAACTCTGTATATCCATGTGCACTTGTAACCGTACATTGCCTGTGGAGTGGTTATTGCACTCCTAACTTGCACTCACTGAAGAGAACAATACAGAGATAAACTGAATTTAATTGTAAATTGAACCAAGGTTTTCCTTTATCCTATTTTTCAACACTTGATGAAGTTAAATTGTGACGGAAAGAGAAAGAACTATAGCATACAATACATGTACATTCTCTTTTCTTTGTGTGAAACTATTTCAAGGGCAGCAGTAGCTCAGTCGGTAGAGCGGGTTGTCCAGCAATCGGAGGGTCGCAGGTTCGATCCTGGCTCCCGACATGAGAATGCAGCTGTTGTGTCCTTGGGCAAGACACTTAACCTACCTTGCCTGCTGGTGGTGGTCAGAAGGATTGGTGGCGCCAGTGTTCGGCAGCCTCACTTCTGTCAGTGTGCCCCAGGGCAGCTGTGGCTACATAGTAGCTTATCATCACCAGCGTATGAATGTGTGTGTGAATGGGTGAATGACTGTTGTGTTGTGAAGCGCCTAGGGGGGTTCTTGAACTCTAGTTAGGCGCTATATCAAATACAGGCCATTTACCATTCAGTTAGAAGTATGCTAGGCACTACTAACACTATACTAAACTAATATAACAATTTAAAAAGAAAGTCTAAAAATGACTGCCTCCTAACATCATAGACAGTGAAAATCAAGACACAATTTGTTTTTATTGTACTATGTTGGTCAGCACCATGATGGTATACATAGATAATACATAGCTCATTTCTTTGAGTTTTATCTATACTAATAAAAGGCAAAGCACTCACTCACTCACTCACTCACTCACTCACTCACTCACTCACTCACTGACTCATCACTAATTCTCCAACTTCCCGTGTGGGTGGAAGGCTGAAATTTGGCAGGTTCATTCCTTACAGCTTCCTTACAAAAGTTGGGCAGGTTTTATATCGAAATTCTACGCTTAATGGTCATAACTGGAAGCAGTTTTTCTCCATTTACTGTAATGGAGATGAGCTTCAACGCCGTGGGGGCGGAGTTTCGTGTGACATCATCACGCCTCCCACGTAATCACGCAGTACATAGAAAACCAGGAAGACCTCAAAAAGCGCTGAAGAAAACATGCATTATATAATTGAGAAGGCAGCGAAACAATAAGAAGCGAGCGAGTGACATATACAACCATATTGATGAGTTCTGCTACTTCGGAAACAAAGCACGATGTAAACCTACACTTTAAATTAAGTTCATAGACAGGCTGCGCTGGCGCTTGTAATTTAGTGCCTGCCCATATAAGGTCCGTCCGTCAGCGGCAATCCAATAGCAAACTGCCACGGGTAAATATTCACGGGTGAAGGACTGTGTTTATGGAGAGGAAGATGAGATGGTCAGGGTGGTGTTTGGCACAAACTCAGCGAAACTGCGAGAGAAAGTTTTAAGTGCCAGGACTAAGGTAACATTAAATACAGCCACGGACATAGCCGAGATGGCACCAGCACAGCTGGGAACCTTCGATGCATGTACACCGAGTGGCTCACGTGAACTGACGCAGTGCACAGATAAAAGGCAACAGTTCCAAAGAGCCCTGAACAAAAACCGAATTACACAATTGAAAAGGCAGCAAAAAATATGAAACGTCTAATACATACAAGCATATTCCTAAATCCAGCTACTGCGGAAACAAAGCACACGTTGGAAAAGTCAATGTCCCGCTAAAGGAAGACAGTGTAAAAAACCCGTGCATGCAGTGTGTCAGGTCTCAGATAAAGAAGAAGACGAGCTGTTTATTGATGCAGTAAGAAACGAATCGATGAATGAAACCTGTCATCTTTACAACGATTGACAAACACGGAATGTAACTTGAACACAACACATCCTACAAATACGAACCTGATTGAAAGAAATAATGATAATCAAATCCTTGATGACAGCAACACTCAGTAACACTCACAAAACAAATACTGTATATTGACAGTCATGTTACGTTATTTTTAAAATGTTCCCTTTTCTTTTCTAGCTTTTTAACACACTACTTCTCATGATACGCTGGTATATATATATGTATATATATATATATGTATATATATATATATATATATATATATATATATATATATATATATATATATATCCTGATCTACATACTCGAATAATGGATACTTTATTCGCCATCAATGATTGTTTTGGTAAAGCCATACTCAGTGTATTCATTAGAACGGTAAAAAAGTAAGAGCGAGGGGAGGATGCAGGCTGTAGTGCGCGTCAACTCTATCTGAATTGCGCGATCACATTTGAAAAATATATCTTTTCAAGTTCTATTTAGTCCATATGTGTCAAACTCAAGGGCGGGCCACATCCGCCCGGCGTGTAATTATATCCGCCCAGATCATTTTATATACTGTATTATTGTTATTAAAGCCCGGGTATATGAAGCGCTGGTAACACAATAAACTACAGATTCCATAATGCAGCGCTCCAGCTGCCTTGCCGAACACTTATTGCAAATTACAGAATTTAATCTAAGACGGCACTATGAGACATAACATCAGGGTAACCTGAATGCAATGCAGAAGATACAGAAATCAGCATAATTAAATAAGAATCTGACACTTCAGCGGACGTTTTTACCCGTGCACAATCACAAAGTGATTTCAAGTGAAGCTGCTTTTATGGGAGACACAAATGCACAAGTGCACCTTGCCCCACTTTCCCTGTTGCCAAGTAATGTTAAACCAAGTCGTCACTACGGTGTTCCCAAACGCACTTTGCTGATAAACTGAGCGCACTGCGCACTGAGTTTGCACGGCGCTTTGGTGACTTTGAAGAACAAAAAAAGTCCGTCTACATGCGGCTCGAACCTTGTGCATGTTTGGTAGCACATATATGTGTGAGAAGCTCTTCTCAGTGATAAAGACTAACAAAACAGCACACAGGAGTCGCCTCACTGATGAGCACCTGCAGTCCATCCTGAGAATCTCCACAACACAGAACCTCACACCAAACAGAAACGAACCTGTTGCCAAAAAAAGATGCCAGGCGTCCAGCTCTAAAATGACATATGAGCAAAGACAACTGAATGATTTGATTTGTTATTGCTGAAAGGAACACATTTTATTTATATTTCCAGGTTTTGTTATGCAGCATGTTCATATTTGAATTTGTATAATTTTGACAGGATATATTTTTATGGAGAGCAAAATCTTTTGGGATATTTAAAATCTAAGTTTATTTTTATATAAAATTACATAAGAGTAAAGAAATTTGAATGTTTGTTCTTTTAACGTTTACTTTATTTCTAACTTGTATAATTTGGACAGGATATATTTTTATGGAGAGCAAAATATTATAAGTTGTTTAAGGTTTGAGTTGATTTATTCACGAATAATATTCCTGTCTGTTTTTACCATTCCTACCAAAGATATTTCTGTCGACTAAATAAAAATTCCTTCTATTTAAAATTTAAATAGAACTTGAACAAATACGATTCATAATATCCACGCAGACTTGCACGTAAGAGCGGGAGTCATCCGTTTTAACAAGCAGCGTATTGCACTGATACGAAATAGCTGTGTGTGTATATATGTAGATATGTATGTATATATGTGTATATATATATGTTTATATATGTAGATATATATATATATATGTATGTATATATGTGTATATGTATAGATATGTATATATATATATATATATGTTTATGTGTGTGTGTGTAAATATATATATATATATATATATGACAACAACACTCATCACTCACAACAGTGGCAAAACAATTACATTGACAATCATGTTACGTTATTTTCAAAATGTTTCCTTTTCTTTTTCATTGCTTCTTTAACACACTACTTCTCCGCTGCAAAGCGCGGGTATTTTGCTAGTAGTTTATTAAATTGTATTGTCATCTCTTAAACATATGAATAAATCATATTTGATTTTCAGTTTTACACTATGAAAATAGTGACTCTTACTATCTAGCACTGTATGTTTTAGTAATATCATATCAAATATATAATGTGGCTCATTATTATCATTAGCCATGTTCTATAATTTCTATTATATACATTGTTCTGATTCAATCTAAGCCTCAAAGTATGAGTGCAAAGTAAGGAGCTGCCTAAAAATGTGAAATAATAAGCAAGGACAAAAAATAGGGTGGTCAAAAGGCATGCGGGGCTCAGAAAACAAGACAACCAAAGCCAAAGTGGGCCTAAAGTCCTTATTCTAACTTGGTTTTCTTACCCCTAACTATGATTGAAGAGTCAATGAATATTTCTGATTGAATTCTGGTCAGAGCTTGACACGGTGAGCTGGGCACAGCCATCTTATATAGGGAAGAGGAACTGAAATCATTGCATCACTGAATGGCAATGGCTATGGAAATGGTAAATAAGATGGCGGTGCCCATGACAAGACGACACAAAATGGTGTTACATGCAAATGTAAGAAAAACTCAGAAAAGACAAACAACCTGTGCCAAAACTGTACAAATAATTATTATGAGCTCAAAATTCAGATTCAAGTAAAAATGAAACCCTGTACACAAATTGCTAAGAGATTGATGGTATTGTTAATATAGAGTTTTAGGCATAATATATGAACACTAATATTTTCCTATTTTTTGGGTTAGCATAACTGTACTATGGCTTTCAAGCAGCCTTTAAATATTGAATTGTTTAGGAGAGAATTTGTATTTGGTGTGATTTGCTTTATAGAATATCAGAGGATTGAGGCCCTAAAGACTTGGAGCTTAGCATCATTTGGGAAGATGGGCCAGAGTGGAAGAGGAAGGAGGAGAAAGGCCAATTCTTTCTTTCTTTCTTTCTTTCTTTCTTTCTTTCTTTCTTTCTTTCTTTCTTTCTTTCTTTCTTTCTTTCTTTCTTTCTTATCCACTTAAATGATCTCCTTTCTTGCTTCAAATCTCCTGCTTTAAACAGACATACCTTGTCAAATGCGTCACTCCAATGCAGAATGGTGGGGTCCAGTTCCAGTATTAACTCATCGAATTAGATCAATTGCACAGCACTGTGGGTAATATCCTTAAAGAAGTAGACTCATATGTTACACTCAGTTGGCATACAATTTAACTCACAAACACATTACCTTTAAGAAGTTCAGATTCCAAAATTTTAAAAAACATTTCCTGTTTCCTTTTCCATGCACAGGTTTGCACGTTTCGAGATTTTCAAAAACAGCAGTCATATCATAACAAAGCACAAAATGTAAAGCTAACAACAGTTTAATGGCCAAAAGTCCCGTAAACTGACAGTATCCATACCTAACTATAGCAGGAGGGAGTTTGAATTTGATTCAGAACCAGAAGATCTAACAAAAAAACAAAATGCAAAAGTAGAATCCAGGAATTAAATTAAACCAAACAACAATACTAAGCCAAAAAACGTGGTTGAGAAAACAAAACAAACTCTGATCTAAACCAAGAAGTCTTACTCAAAGAAACACAAACAGAAAAGTTGTGGAACCTGCAACCTGACCAGGACGTGAATGATGTTGACCTTTAAACTGCTGACCTGATTATATACAGTAATAGTTCATGACCTCTAGTCATCCCAACATTTGTCGGGAATGCTTTAGTTATTGCACCTTTACTGAAGCTTCTGGGACATGTTGTAGCTTACTGTCACCTCTCCATTGGATTAAGCAGGTTCCATACCTGGGTAGGTTGGTGGACCTTGGCATGCATGTGGTTTAGAAGGAACAAAGAGAAAAACTTAGCAGCTCCACAGCAGCTCAGGGGTTTGTTGTTTTCCTCTCTAGCTGAGAATTTAATGACCCAGACAAAGAACAGTGACTCTGTATGGGCTTCAACCACCACACAGCTATTTCCATTTCTGGGGCATAAATCAAACCACCATTCATAGCCACATTCTAAAGCAAATTTCCATCCAAAAGAAAATCATGTTGTCCGTGTGTGAAAGGGTTCCAAGAAAACTGCACTGGCTGTACATATTATATGTTAAGAGCAATGGAAAATGTTTGGTAGCAGACCAGCAACAGAGGATGGGATTACAGAGGGATTAGTAAAGTAAAATGGAAAAAATTCTTTATTATCTAACTCAAGTGAGAAGTCACAAGTGAGATTACATCTTGCCTGAAGAAGGGGCCTGAGTTGCCTCGAAAGCTTGCATATTGTAATCTCAATAATTAGCCAATAAAAGGTGTCATTTTGCTTGACTTATCACTACATCCATAATGGCTAACATGGTACAACACCCTAGTATTATCTAACACAAGGAACCATTAATTAATCTTCAAATTTATCCTTTTGGGAATATAGAATCTTGAACAGTGTAAACTCGCACACCACCATCTTACATGTATATTGCCGTGACCTGCTTACATCCCATGATGCAACTTTCTGTTCACTTAGCCACCACGGGTGTTGTTAGAAAAAGCTCTTCATAAAATGTCATCATTCATAAACCAAAAGGGGAAAGCAAAATGACATCATAATAAAGAAGCTAAATAAGGATGCAAAACATTCACTTGTTCAGAAATATTAATCACTAAAATGAATTGAAGAAAATAACAAATCACTGAACACTCACAAAATATTTCACAGCACAATTAACCTTTGTGATCTGACCTTTATGGAACAATCAAAATTGCTAAGACAATTCACTTCCTTCACTATTCTCATACTAGTAAAGTAATGAAAGAATCTCTTTGTGTTTTCTTTTTCTGCAATATTACGCTCTCACCACCTTTCGTCTCTCCTAATATCCTTTTTAAAAAGTGTTCTCATGTGGTAATGAGCCCTATGGTCAGCACTGAAGCTGTTTGTCTTTTTACGGCTGCTTTTTCTTTTGCAATTTCCTTTTAGTTGCATTTTCATTGCAGACATCAGTTAAATGTATCAATGCTTCTAAATTGTCACATAAGTGGATGCTTTATTGTATGTAATATACTTAAACTGTCCCACTGTTCTTTGAGTATCTCAGTAGTTGTAAGTTTTAGGCAATTCTGCATCTCCTTGAAATCTGGTCTGTTAAAATTTAAAGAGTTTTAAATTCTGTATGCGGTCTGTCAAAATACTCTAATCATACTGCATTGTGACTATAGGATCCTACCAGATCCCAGATGTTCAATTACTTCTGCCCCCCATTCCATCCTGATTATTGCAGAATAATTACACTGGACTCTCCTGTTGACGGTGTTTTAAAATATTGTGCTAAAAACAATCACTGATTTACATTTTTGTTTTCCATCATGGTGACTCATTATAAAGTCATAAACACCATTATCCTTGTGAGAGACTCAGCATCCTACATTTCTGCTAACGCAGGACCAACTTATTTGATTCAGTAGGTCCAAATTTCAGTTCATGAGAGCTCTTCAGAAGAAACATTTTTACTTAAACTTGTATAGTATGTCATTTGCTTTTATTGCAATCAGACGGCACTTACAAAATCCATTTATTACCACACCAGCTTTAAAGCCTCTCAGAAGCAATTTGTTGATGTGCACTGAAAAGCATTTCACATTAAAAATGGATGATTCCTATTCAGGTTGCAATCAAAACATGGTAAGCCTCTATTGAGGGCGTGTTGGTGTATGCAGTATGTGGGGTGTTTAGGGGAAACAAACTGGGGAATCGCCCTTCTTACTAAACGTCTTTCCAGAGTCAGGAGAAATTGTGCACAGAAAGAGAGCTGAGAGCAAGCGGTTTAGTGGAAATTAATAATATACAGTGTATGAGGACAAATGTAGCATTTCAATCTTAGCTGTGCGAGCTCTAAAAGGGTTTTAGATTTTAACATTTTACAATATGTTTAACATGTCACTTAGGCAGGTCACAGTTTATTGTAGACACCAAATAACCCCTTACAATAGCTTTTAGAAATGTAATCAGCCAATGTTATTCCATTTCCTAAATTTAAAAAAAAAAGGTGGCATGCAATGTTAAAATTTTTCAATGGCAACTTCAGAACTGTGCTCAACTTCACAATGTTATTTACTTTATTTTATTACCTAAAATTTTATTTTGCACTCTCTTTGGCCTTATCTGCCCAAAATGAAGCAGGGAGGGTGAGAATAAATGCCTTATAATCTGATCTGAAGGTTCTGCCCCACAAAGTTGCAGCATGCTTTATGGAATCAGGAGGGATAGGTAGAGGGATGGACTGCCTGTTGGTTCTCAGAGTAGAGGTGACCATGATATTAGCAAACAGAATCATGCAGTATTCTGAGTGTTTCACCAGACAGTGAGGCGAGGCATTTACAACAGTAAGTCTTTGGACAATGCACTCAGCTCATCTGCCAGTTTCAGTCTTCTTATTCATGTATGGTCACACATTTAGGGTACTGAATAAAACTGCAGATACAAACAATAACAAGCAAGGCTTCTGCACAGTATTATGGAATTCTCTCTTTCCAGGACAGAGCAGTGAGCTGAGACATTTGAGATAGTATACACATTTAATGACGTAACTGATCTGATAGATATTTTTGGTGGGGTGGAGGTAGAGTAGAGCATTCTGGCCTTGAATCCCAAACCTGAATTCAGAGTGGGCAGAGTCTGAACATTTAAGAAGAATTGAGGGGGAACATTTTTCACGCATCTTCAGCTTTTTATTTTACCCCAAAGATGTGTATGTTAGGTTAATTGGTTATTGGAAATTCACGAGATTTATCTGTGGAAAACACCTGCTTCACTGTATATACTGTATATTGTAGTGCTAATTGATTCTCATTCTTTTACATTGCCCTTTTGGGTAGTTCGTTATCCTTAAAAGGACCAGTTTCTGTTGCCATGCTTGTTCGAATTCATATGCAGCTGTTTTTCTACGCAGCCTTGAAACTGCTCATTTGTAAAATGAAATGGCAGCTCATACTATTGGTGACTCAGACTGCTAAGAATGATGCAACTTCTCATTACAGTTACAACACATATAATATATGTATATATATATATATGTGTATATGTAGATATATATATATGTGTGTGTAGAGATATACTAGGAGGCTCTGCCACCTGCTCGCTTCGCTCGCCACCCCCTACCCCCATTCTCCTCCAGCGCTACGCACCGTTGTGAAGATGGGGGCTTAATACACCCCATAAAGATAGGGAACAATTATTCATCTAGAAGCAAAACTTTATATTTCAAGCCATCTGCATAATTAAAATTCTATGTATAGTTTTTTTTATATATCTAAATAAAATACCACATATAACATTAATTAGCTTTTCTTTTTAACGGCTTAGTTAGATGCATACACACACACACACACACACATATATACATACACATATACACACACACATAAACATATATATATATATATACAGTATATACACATATACACATACATACATACAGTACATATATACAGATAAACACAAGTTTTTGTTTATGCCATGTGTAATGTTGAGGGATTTGTGCATAGGTTTATGCTTTTGCATTTACGTCTGTTTTATTAAGTTCGAAATAAGCCATTAATTTTGTAGTTCTATTTTTCACTACCTTTTAAGCTTCTGTTTCTGCTTCTTCACCCTGTTTAAATTGAATCATATCCTGACCTGGTAAATGAATCGCTATTAATTCAACAGAATTACTTCGACTGTGCATTGGCAATTCCATTAAATGCCACCTGCTTTCCATTGCACTGATGTACCGAGTATCTAAATATGCTTGAATTTCGTCCTGAGACTGTTCTTTGGATAAAGTAACGCCTACTCTATAGTGCTATTTATGAATGTACTTATAGATGTACTTAATACTCATTTCCGATGCACAATACTCAACATTAATATGACAATCGAATCATTTGAGCAATTATCAATCATCACAATTTTTCCATCTTTCGTTCCGTGATAAGTGTATTGTCCATTATCTCTTCGATGATAATCTGGAAAGCCAGCCTTAGTCTTATCTGTTGATTGAACGAATGCTTTAGGAAAACACTTTTTCTCTTTTGAGTCCCAACATACTGAATCTTTTAAATGTCGTCCGTGAGACATGTATTTAAGAACTTTCTACCATAATTCAGGATAGGTTTCTCTGTTTGGAATTTCAGCACAGACAAAGCGATCTACATCTTTAGCAGTTAATAATTTATTTTACAAAGCAACCAATAAATGCATGTGCAGTTAACCCCGTTTTTGAAATTCAATCGTGCAAATGTATGCTTTGATTTGGCCAAACACCATTTTGATTATATGTTTCATCGCTTCTCTGTTTGCATAAATATACACCTGTCCGAATTATGGTGTCTTCGAAATTAAACTTGTCGTAGCTTTAATTGTTGCGGGACCACAGATTCTCACAGCGTATGGTGCTGAATCATGTAAAATATCTCGGATATTTTGCCTGTAGTGTTTGTGGGTTTCACTTTCACCAAACAACAAATCTTTCAATTCTCGCCGATACGCCTCTTCATTGGGAGGCAACACTACTTTCCCCTGATGGCAACAGGAATTAGCCAAAGTACAACTCTCTGACTTTAACTTTAAAGCCTTAAAATATTTATTTACTTCTGACATACAGCTTATGTCCATATATTCGATCTGCTTTCGCAGTCCCATTATTTCACCGAGTAATAATTTCCGTTTGTTTGTGCTAATGCGACTTTTACTATCTTTTTTTTGATTATTTCGAATTTTACTACTTTCATATTCTTTAACTTGCTCTGCATGTGTATTGCGCCAATGTTTTTTTTTTTTTTGAGCCTTTTTGAATTCCACTCCTTTCATAATTTCTAACCTGCTCTGCATGTGTATCTCACCAAAGTTTTTGAATGTCCTTATGAAGTCTTTTATTTCTGACCCCAATTGGACCTACAAGCTTTTCAATTCCAGTTGGCCCAGGCTGCTTATTACTTTCCTTATTTTCTGAATTTGCACATAGATTATTGTTGTTCTCTTGTGCATCCTTTTTTGTCTTCTTTTCTCTCCAACGTCTTCGTGTCTCTTTTTGACACGCTGCTCTTTTTTCTTCACTTAGTCATTCACACACCATCTACAACATTTTTAAGAGCTGGGATCACATGAAGTGTGTCTGCCAAAAGCATTCCAACAACTGCGAGGTTAGATGTCCGTGAACTTGTTTTAAATTTTTTGTAAGTAGGGTGTGATGTACAAAAGTCACCATCTCACGGGTCTTGCTTTCTAAGGTTGTAATGTCTAATCTCATGTGATGTCAAAGTGTCTCTCTGAGATGATCACGTCTCAACCCAAGATTTTTTTATATAATATATAAATATATACCCAGTTAATATATATGTATATATATATATATTGTGACAGATTGGGGGGCACTATCACTCCCTTGAACCCTTGTCCAAGACGGCAGACACCAGATAAAAGTCCAAATATTGACTTTATTCAAACTGCACAGTGCACAAAGCACCCTACTCTCCACAATACTCCTCATATACACAACAATAATCCAATAATATTACAATCCTCCACTCCCAGACACATTGCCACCCTTCCACCTAGCTCAGCTCACCGTCTGGGAGTTCCCAGAGTCCTTTTTTAATCCCTGACCCGGAAGTGTTTCCAATCCCCAGTCCATGTGATCTCCTATCACTTCTGGGTCAGATCAAAAATCCTTTTCTGCACCCCGGAAGTACGTCATTGCCCTTGTCCATGTGACTCGGATGTACTTCTGGGGCATAAGGCAAATAATCGTTGTTCCTCCCTACAGCGTCTCCTAGCGGCCCCCATGGTATCCAGCAGGCCTGTGAATAAAGACTCCAATGTCCATGATGCCCTGCTGGGCTTCGGGGCACTTCCCTGCTGCATGGAGGACTCCACCTGGTGGCGTGGGGGTATTGGCCGGGATGAATGGAAGGCCATATATCACTATATATATATATATATTGTGATTCTCGGGTGTATACAGCCACCCCAACCCCAAAATAAAAAGGCAGGACACTAATTCTAGTCCACACAGCACATAATTTATTTACATAGTTCTCTTTTCACCGTCACCTTCAGTCCACCCTACAGACTTTGGCCTCTTCCTCCCGACTGTGGCCGATGACTTCTGGCGGATCTACCCTTTTTTATAGGGCACTTGGAAGGACTCCAAGTGCCCAACGACCTTCTTCCAGCAGTACTTATGGGTCTGGCAGAAGTGCTGCCAAAAAGGGCCCAGAAAATATCCGTACACCACCTGGTGTCAGCCACGGGCCCCAGCAGGGCTGAGCTTTTATGCTCATGACCTGTAGCCTTGCTGGAAACCAAGGGGCTGCCCTCTGTTGGTCCTTTCATAGTCAGGGTGTCCCGGCCAGGTAAGGGCTATCTGCCACTATAAATATATATATATACAGTATATGTGTGTGTGTGTGTGTGTTTATGCATGTGTGTCCCTGAACTTAGAGAACTCAGTTACCATTTCACCACATTTCAAGAAACAAGCACATGTGTAGTGCAAATCAAATAAACTTTAGAGATTCAAATACTATTTTAACAGTGCATGATTCTGGTGATTTTCTAATAAAGTGGGGTGCATATTTCTGACATGTTTAAGCTCATTGTCAAGTGTACATATTTTGAGTGTAGAAATCCCCATAGAATTCTAATGAATGATCATATTTTAATGATCCAGTGTAGGCAGTGTTGTGTTCAGTGTATCTCTCCTATATGCCTTTTTTCTGTCACTCTTTCTTTACTTTTACTTGATCCATAGTTTTATTTATTTTCACTTCAGTTGTTAATTCATATTAGAGGAATAGAAGTTAGGTTTACTACGTTTTGTTTCTATTTTAATTCTAACTGCTTTCTTTCAAACATGTCATCAGGCTGACTAGTACCAGTGACTGAGACATTTACCCAAAGTTAGTTTACACATAAGCAGTTCTGATTGGTCTCAGACCCCCTTTTCCAAACCATCAGAAAACTGCACAGACAAGGTAATGAGAGGAAAGGGATGCTGTAAGAAGGAAGTTTAAAGGAGTTAGATCAAAAGAAAACCATTTAAGCAAGAGCAATCATTGATTGTGTTAGGAAATGCGATGTACTGTGCTGTTATAAAACAGATGAACTCTGTGCCTACATAAAATATCTCTTGGTGTATTTATTGTCAGTCCTGTTTGATCTGCTTTTCGGAAATCTAGTAAACAGCAACAGATTCTGACTCTGCTATTGATTTACAGCTTTTCACTTCTGTGAGGGTGGAAAACTAGAGATGGGAGCGTGTGCATACTGTACTGGAATGTATTTTACAAAAAGATTAAGGACAGTGCATGGCTAGCGCTAAGTCCGACACTATGTTATTTGCAATGAAAGATACAACAGGTCACATTTTTCGTGTTTTACACTGCTCGGTTTGCTGACACTCTGCTACTGATATGCATGAAATAATGACAAATAATGATAATAATAATGACAAATGACAAGAAGTGAAAAGAAGATTAATCACAAGCTGTCTATTCCTTGAATTTCTTGAATTTTTTTTAATAATAATGACCATTTGTTGTCACTGGGTGATATGGTGATGCAGCGGGTAGTACTGCTGCCTTACAAACTTAGTGATTTAAATTACGCTCCTTTGTCCATTTTTATCAAGCGTCTGACCAGGCTAAGAATTTGTCCTTCTCCAAACTAGGTGATGAGAAGTAGTTTTGAAGGGTCCTACACCTACTCCCAGTGAGGAATAGTGGTCACAAATGAGAATGAATGAGGTCACGATTTTATGGCACTCAGGAAGGCATTTTATTAAGTAGTTTCTTTGAAAATTAGGAAAATGTTTTGTAGTTTACTAATACTAATGGGAAGGCTTTACCACGAAGGTAATAATAATAATAATAATATTCAAAGAAGGAAACAACAGAAGAAGAAAAATTAGGAAAACATATTAAGATAAGGGCGGCACGGTGGCGCAGTGGTAGTGCTGCTGCCTCGCAGTTAGGAGACCCAGGTTCGCTTCCCGGGTCCTCCCTGCGTGGAGTTTGCATGTTCTCCCCGTGTCTGCGTGGGTTTCCTCCGGGTGCTCCGGTTTCCTCCCACAGTCCAAAGACATACAGGTTAGGTGGATTGGAGATTCTAAATTGGCCCTAGTGTGTGCTTGGTGTGTTTGTGTGTCCTGCGGTGGGTTGGCACCCTGCTCAGGATTGGTTCCTGCCTTGTGCCCTGTGTTGGCTGGGATTGGCTCCAGCAGACCCCCATGACCCTGTGTTCGTATTCAGCGGGTTGGAAAATGGATGGATGGATGGATATATTAAGATTATGCACTAAGATATAAGCTGCAAATAATTGATGCCACTTTGTGACAACATCAAAAGCAATAGTATATTACCATGTAGATAAAGGTGGGGTTGGATGGGTGACTGATAGCCAAATGTCACATTTGGGATTCCAGAAACCCCAGGAAAAATCTCAGGAAGGTTTAAAAAGGCAGAACGAGATTCCCGGGGCATAGTATAAAAACAGCCTTGCAGAAGATAAGGGGGAATCCCTGGACAAGCACACCGTATGTGTCAATGTAAGATGATTGAATACTGGAAGAGAGAACTTGACTTGAGAAACAGCACCAGAATAGCCATGGCTAGTTTCAGTAACTGTTAATTTAAAAAGCATTTCTTGTGAGTCTTAAGGGCTTTCAAACTTTGGTATAAAATTTGAGAAATAGCTTGTTGTGCCATAACCAAATCATCTCTACTGGAAAGCTGTATTTTCTGAATGGCCAAAAAACGTAACATTACAAACATTTTCATTTCAGCTGTCATCGCACGGAGTGTTCTTGTTATGAATAATATTCCATCTCTGTCAAATCAATATCATTTTACGAGTTCATTGCTGTCCAAATTTTCCAAAACATTCTGCTTTTAGGGGAATGTGTGTACCAGTTCTCTACTTAAATGCAATCTTCTGGCAACTCCTAGTGAGTTAGGAAACCTGGTGAGCTCTCCTAAATTCTGATGAAGTTAGGAATTGTTTCCCAAATTACGAAAACTGATAAAATGTTAGTACTTCTACTAAGCGTAGGACCAAATCTGCATCACTCTGAGATTTTTGAGCCAGTTTTCCTACTCTGACATGCTTGATAAATTTGGACACTGATCTTTACCTGTGGGGAGTTTCTGGATTTTCCTCTGGTGACTCCAGTGTTAGATAAACAGGTAAAACTTTATTTGTCCCATTTGGCAAATTTAGATTTTTACTGAAGCTCAATAAATATTATAACAAATGACAACTCCCCTGAAACACACAGAAAAATGACAAAAAGAAGAATAAGACAAGACAGTAGACACAGTGAGGCATTATAAAGGTGTTTTCATGCATGTTATGTAACATGTAAATTCCTAATTGGCCCTGAAATGGATTTGTGGGAAGTGGACTGTGCAATGAACTGGCAGCCTGTCCATAGCTGGTTCTTGCCTTATGCCCAGTTCTTGCATGAAAAGGCTCTGACCCCTTTAACTCTGGATTAATTAGGTTTGAATATTATTATAAGTTACTATTATACCTGAAGTACCTTTATCAAATAATATGGCTTTGATTTCCATTTAAGAAAGCTACTCAAAGAACTTTAATGATAAGATGAATGATGTTTTTTAAATACCATCTAAAAAATTCTTATAAACAATGTACAATAGTCTTAACTGAATTACGACACAATTCCTGTCCATGCATGTATAGCCTGTCATAACTGACTTGCTGAGACGGATGTGTGGATTTAAGGAATATGAATATGACAAAAAAAGATGAAAAAGAAGTCTGACAGACAATTGTCAAAAAAGAGTGATGAGGGTCTAATGATATCTGGAAGTGCAATGTACTTGTTGTTGTGGTATGGGCTGTAGTGAAGTTAATGAGGCTACCAGGAGAAGTTGTTCCTCCAAGTAGATCTGTAACACTTCAGTTGCCAAATTGTGCTGTCACTCCATGCATCATTTCCAAAAACACATTCTCACAGTTTGTAAATGATTTTAAATAAAATTAAGAAATACATTTTATTCTGAAAATCAGATTTTGATAAGTGCCCTCTGGCCATCATACATTGCTTCTGATATTGTTATTCAGATTATAATCACAACACCCCAGTACAAGTAATTAATCCACTCTGGTGTGAACTTTCATTTTCTATTTAGCCTACTGTTATGTTTAATGTCATTTATCCATAGTGTAAAGACCTTGAACTGTATTTTGACCTACTGTTATATTTTAATGTCATTTATTTGTGGCGTAAAGTCCTTTGACTGTATTTTGACACACTTTGGGTGCAATTATATCAAAGCACTGCTTAAGCTCAAGGTGATAGTCATGGTTGATCTCCTTTGTCATATACCAGATATGCAAGAATAGATTTTTCAGATATTCAATACCATTTCTGGTGTGAACAATGGTACTTGAGGTTTGTCAATGATATTCATTTTTATTGTCATTTAAAATACTACAAGGAGAGCAATGAATATGCTCTATTATTTTTGTTATTTTAGCACATACTGTTTACTTTGATCTCGTTCATCTGAGTTGTCCAGCTCTTTGCTTTAAAAGTGCCTTAGTTCAATAAAGACTCACAGTTGGCTCTTTATTTGATTTTTCTGGTGAGACATGAAGTGGTAGAATACTGAGTCGAACAATCCAAGCCACTGTATCTTCAGCTGAAATCTTCAGCACTTCCAGGAGAGCTCTTCAGTTTGGTTAGAAATGTTATCCCTCCAGTATGTCCTCTGTCTGCTTCTGGGTCAGCACCTGCCTGAGGTGACATCCTGGGCACAGCCTAACTATAAGCTCAAACCGCCATAGCTGGAGCAGCTGTAGATGCAATGGTTCTAGTCAACATCTTTTTGTACTGTTTTCATCCTACCACAAAGAGTGAGCCCAGAAATCTCTTTTCAGCTCTTTGTAAGCTCATTTCTTTCTGTCACAACCTAAGACAAAGGAAACCAGAGCTTGTCCTTGTGAATGATGTTATATAAAATAAAGATTGATTGACTGATTGCCACTGAAGTTTTTCTTATTCCAAAATACCTAAAAAGAATTATTCCCAAATAAGACTTTGGATGGTTCTTCATCACAAGGACCTGAAAATACATTACAGGCCTAGGTAGACAGGCATATTATTAAAGATAGTGGTGCAGTAGGTAGTGCTGCTTACTCAGCATGCTGGATTCAAATATCAGACCTGGCCATTGTCTGTGGTGAGTCTGCGTGCAAGTTGCTTCCCTGGTTTTCCACATACATTTCCATAGTGTGACCAGTGGACAGACTGTGGCAGAGAACTAGTAGGAATAGTTGAAGCACCAGCCAGACTGCTCCATTTAATTATTGGCACTACCAGAAAACTAAAAAACAATGTGAAACAAAAGTGCTCAAGTAGAAATTACGCTTTAGCTGTGTTATAGGGAGCTCCGTTTCCTTCACCATTCGGTCATCATTCAGAGTGGAATGTTTTTGTTGTGCCTCAACACGAAGGAGCGGGATCATCTCAGAGCTGAAGGTGGGTACTAGGCATCATCTTGGGACTGCCTGTCTAAACTGCAGGAAGAAAACAAGACAGTGATTGCTACAGCGCCCACTCTCATCGTGCGGTAGTACTGTTTACCTCGTCAGAGCCTGTGTGAGTTTGTCTGGGTGTGTGCATGAGTGGACCCCATCCAAAACTGGATCCTGTCTTTGCACCCAATTTTTACTGGAAAAGGGTTTGGCCTTCCTTAACCCTGAAGTAAGCACCCCTGCCTAAGAGTAAGTAGCTCTCCTATGTGTTGTGCCTTGATTATGTAAGGACATGGGTTCAATAATGTGGAAAAGTGCACAACAGAGGATGCTGGCCCATATTGACTCCAGTTTTCATATAGTTTTTGCCAATTAATTGGAGACAAAGTTTTTCTCCATGAACATTGTTTAATTTCATTCTACAATTGATCAGCTGGATTGAGATCTGATGAGATATACGATGGTGCACTGCAGTGAAATTAGTTTGTTTTTATGATTCTGAGACCTTTCATTGCTTTTGTCACCTTATTACCGTGATGTGATGCATGTTATCAAAAATCATGCTCAATTATGTCATTCAAACTTTTCTCTACTTGCAGCATATTACTGGACATATTATGATGCCTCAGCAGCCCCCATGAGGCAGAAGACCTCCAGATTCAAAGGGCCCTTTTTTTATAAGATTTCCACACAAATATATATTTAATTTTTGAAACCCAAAAAAATATTTGTGCATTTATAGGTTAAACTAAACAGTGAGGAGCTACTATGATGTGTTGCGTGACGTTACAGGTAACAGACGGCCTAATGCGGTGATGCATGAGACTTGCAAAAGTTAGTGATTAGACATCAAAGAATTGCATCATGAAAACAAAAAGAAAAGAACTAAGCACTGCTCAAATCAAACAACTGGCACAACAAGTGTTTGCCAAACTATACCTACGCGAACATTTATAGTACATTTAGATCATCAGTAGAAGACAGAATTGTTAAAATACTACCACCGAATGTCATCTCTGGGGATTACTGTACATCAGATGAATAGAGCATCGCTGTGAGCTTGACAGAAGATACTACTTCCCTTTGTCCTCCTTGCCCACCTCTTCCTATACTAGATGACCATTAGCCCTAACAGGAGTAGAACTCACTTGCACCACTGGCTGACATGCCCTATTTAGTAAGAAGTTGGTTTTGGAATAAGTGTATAATAAATTCTGTTGAGAGAATACTGACAAACTGCATTATGGTGTGGTATGGCAACTGCTCCGTTGCTGACGGGAAGGCTCTGCACCCAGCACATCATCGGCATCCCACTGTCCACTATTGCTGACCTGCAGCTTTCACTGTGTCTGCGATGGATGTGCAGCACCATCAGGGATGCCTCCCACCTCATCCATGGACTGTTTACCCTCCTCCCATAGATATGCAGTATATTCTCATTTGCACGCTGCCTTATTGCACCTTACTGTCTATTGCACTTTCTGGTTAGATGCAGATGCTACATTTTGTTGAACCTGAACAATGACAATAAAGTTTAACCTAATCTAATCTAATCTAATAAATAATGCTCTTTATTTCTTTCAGCACTACCAGAAAAATCCATTCATGTCAAGCTGTTTTATTAGTATTCAGTACATCTAACACTTCTGGCTTGTGCAGTCTAACTGCAGATCTTATGTTTGTCTTTGTATGAAGCAATTTATTTGTTTCTTCTCTTGTAAAATGTGCGAGAAATATGTATTTAAATCATTTTCTATTTGCCCCTCATTTTCAACAATTTGCCTTTATGCTGTTCTGACACATTTACTATCACTTTACTAGAAATGTACTGGAAAATACTTTTGCTATATGCTTTCAAATTCCATTCTAATCCTTAATTCGGTTTCTCTCTTACCTTGGTGGGTAATTATTTAGGTCATTCATGGAAATTCTTTGTATCCCTCTTGGTTTATGCCTTTATAAATATCCTGCATTATAGCCTGCCAAGTTATCTTCTTAGTATTGTGCTTCTAATAATGCTCAGGGCCAGTACTACACAGGCAGGTCCTGGCTTACTATGCCCCTGCAGTGGATTTATTGGGTTGATAGATAAAAAGATGGATTTACTTTGAATATGATTAAAGGTGCATTTGAGTCGGTAATAGCTATTATTTACAGTACCCTTGTTTTCGAGGGATATGGCTATACATTGGTGTGAACAGTTTCAGAATGTCATCTTTGAACTCCAGCCTTGTTACTGTCTGTTTGGAGTTTTCTTCCTAGGTTCCACTGGTTTTTTTTTTTTAATTACTCCAGTTTTCCCTCACATAGTCGAATGATATACTGTGTTTCTCAATTCTGGAAGAATGTGTATCAAATTGCAAGTCCACAAACAAACACACCCACCAAACTAGTCATGAAGGACAAAGTACTCTTAGTTTTGTGAGAAAAAAACATGTAAGTTGACTCATGATGGTGGTTTTACATCACACCTACAAGCAGCTGTATATAATAGGAATATATATTTATATGATCATTATCATATCAATTGGCACAACAGAAACAGGAACTTTGGTACTGTAAATGTCTTGTCTGTTGCTGGGGGTTTCCAGCTGAGTCTAGGTGGTTTGGTTTATAGAAAAAAACTCTAAATATTTGGTGAAATTTTCTGAATAGTAGCATGTGAGCAGGAGGTTGTGTTAACTTTATTTGACATTTTATTTAACTTTGTTTACGAAGGTCAGCCTAATAAATTTTGTTGGATTGAACACACTGTCTCTTCTGCTTGCTTCTTTTTCTAACCTGAAAATTCTAGTAAGTTTTTGTTATCTGAAAAAGCTAAAGGGCAAGTTCTACACTGATAACCTAAAAATCAATATCATCATTGGTTCATCCATCCATTTACTTTCAGCATGATCCACCCTTTAGATTCAGATATAGATTCAATATAACACACCCATTCATTTTCTCAACCCACAGACTTAATGACACTTACGCATGTTTATGGGAAGCAGGAAGCACTTCTTAACACAGAGAGCACTGTGCAGACAGTCCAGCGGGATTTCCTATTATAGGGCAAATCAAGATTGTAATACAACTTAGTTATTAGCTAAATAATGTTGATGGGCTGACTCACCTTTCCTCATTTGTTAATAAAGAGTCAATGAGGATATTATAGATCTAACCTGTGAGAAAACAAGCAGTTGAGACTCTGCTTGGGAGGTGGTGTGGGGGGACAAGTGCAGTCAGAGCTGTGCATGCCAAAGAAGCTTAAGAGGAGCCGCAGTGAAAAGTGTGGCAGGTCAGACTAGGAAAGAGAAGAAGATAGCTGGTGTGCCAGGAGAGCTCATGATGACAGCAATCCTCTGAGAGGGCTTTGGATTTCATTGTGTAACTTCTGAGTCCAACAGTCAAGTCATCCGTAAAGGCTCTTATGGGTGGTTGTCTGACTCCTGACCTGGTTTACGGACCTCTGCGTTTTACTTCTGCTGACTTAACAAGCATGTTCATTGCTAGTGAAAACAGGGACTGTGAAATGGTACAACCATTGATAAACCCTTTTTCCAGCTTGTGCCATGCTGATGTTGTACTGCCAGCTGCGATTCTCAGACTAAAGCAACTTTAACAGTCCCAGATGAAGTCTCTGAAGTGAAGTGGGACATGACACATCGTTAGTGCTATCTCCACAGGCTTGTGTGGAATGGACCCATACAGGTCCAGCCACAAAACAAAACAGCCACAGGGCGAGTGGGTAACAGTAAGATGGGGATCTAAGAAGCCAAAATTTAGTCCATTGGCACCCAGGTCACCAATTTGGACCCAGAACAGATTCTCAGCACTCCACAGCACGCCTGTGGAAACTGAGAATAAGAAAGTGCTCATAATTGCCAATTCCATAGTGCGGAATGTTAGAATTCCAAACTATGTTAAACCAGCAGTTAATGTTAAATGCCTCGCATGGGCCAAGATTTCTGACATAGAGGCCGCATTGGACCGTGTTGCTGAAGATGAAGTATCTACCTTATTGCTGCATGTCGGCACTAATGATATTTATTTACAGCAATCTGAGGTATTAAAGAGGAACTTCATCTCTATGCACCAAAGCTAAAAGAAAATGTGGAATTTAATTGTATCTGGTCCCTTACCAAGATTATATAGAGGGGATGTGATTTATAGCAGATTGCATTCCCTTCACTGCTGGCTAGAAACCTAGTGTGCAAATAAAAGCATAGTGTTTGTGAACAATTGGGATGATTTTTGGTAGAGGCCTGGATTTTTCAGAAGAGATGGTCTTCATCCTAACTGGAGGGATCTTATGTATTATCCCAAAATATGGCAGCAAAACTGCCTGGCTGACTGATTAGAGCACCGCCCAGATCACAGTCATGTGATCTTAAATCACAGGCTGTTGTTTATCCCACCTGTTATTTTCCTGAAGCTGTTACCCATAATCCCTGTTGTGGGGCATCCAGTAAATTTAGTCTTGATACAAACCTTAAATTAATTGATAACCAAAAAATAAGGTGTATAATTAGACCAAGGGATAAAACCAGACCTCCACCAGGGCATCTGTAATAGAAATTTACTTCAAATTAAAAAAAAATATATCAGCAGTTCAGAAAGAACCATGCAGTTTTAAATGCTGTTTATTGAACATTGCTCTCTTGGCACTAAAGCTGTTTTGGTAAATGATATATATTAAGTACAAAATCTGATCTGTGTCTTCTCACTGAAACCTGGCTTAGTAAATGTGACACTGTCCCCTAGCTGAGGCGTCACCAGATGGATACTCGTTCCTTCATAAGTCTAGAGATTCTGGTCGAGGAGGAGGCCTTGGAATAATTCATTGTAACAAAATGCAAATCACTCCTAAAACTTTACATCCTTTGAGGCATTCATTTTAAATATTAAAACAGATTCCAACACAATTATAGTGCTAGTCTACAGACCACCAGGGCCATATTCATTGTTCATGACTGAATTTAGCAACCTTCTATCTGATTTGGCTATAAATTATGATCACGTAGTACTGATGGGGATTTTAATGTACACATTGATGTGGAAACTGACACTTTTAGCAAATGTTTTACTTATTTGTTAAATTCAGTAGGATTTTGTCAGATTGTCAAAGGTCCAACTCATAATCATAACCACACATTAGATTTAATTATAACTTACAAAGTTGAAATTCAAAATTTAAATATTACTCCATTAAATGAAGTTATTTCCGATCACTACTTAATTACATTTGATTTAGTTCTGCCCATGCCAAGCACTCACAGATTAAAACAAACACAGTGCAACATCTAGATTGTAATTCTGCTTCAAAATTTATAGATACTTTGAGTAAGTCGAGTGTAATTGTGGAAAACCATTTAGATCAGTTAACATCAAATGTAAACGTGGAAAACAATTTAGATCAGCTAACATCACATTATAATGTGACCTTGAGAGATGCTCTGGACACAGTGGCTCCCTTAAAACAAAAGTGATCACAGCACATAGAAACTCTTCCTGGTTTAATGAAAAAACTCGAGCTCTTAAATTAGAGTTTTGAAAACTGCAGCAGATGGAGAACAACAAAGCTACATGTCTTTCAAATTGCATGGACAGAGAGTGTTAAAAAATATAAAAAAGCCCTCTTTAAAGCTTGCTCAGAATACTATTCTACAATAATAGATAGCAATAATAAAAATCCTAGGGTACTGTTTAGAACAGTGGCTAAATTAACAAATGGAATTCAGATCAACAGTGCAAAATACCAACAGATATTAGCAGTACAGACTTTATGAACTTCTTCAATGAGAAAATTAAAAATATAAGATCCCAGATCTCAGCATCACAGTACAAACCACATACTAGCTTAGCAGACCCTGCCTCACATTGCATTTAGCACTTTAGTCATTTTCATCCTGTAACTGAGCAGGAAGTAACTTTAATTGCTAAAATGAAACCCACTACTTGTTTCCTCGATCCAGTGCCAACAAAACTAGTAAAGAGTGCAATGGATGTTTTTGCATTTTCAATAGTTATCAATAGTTCATTATTGCATGGCACAGTACCTCCATCCATCCATCCTCTTCCGCTTATCCGAGGTCGGGTCGCGGGGGCAGCAGCTTAAGCAGAGAGGCCCAGACTTCCCTCTCCCCGCCACTTCTTCCAGCTCTTCCGGGAGAATCCCAAATGCGTTCCCAGGCCAGCCGGGAGACATAGTCCCTCCAGCGTGTCCTGGGTCTTCCCCGGGCCTCCTCCCGGTTGGACGTGCCTGGAACACCTCACCAGGGAGGCGTCCAGGAGGCATCCTGATCAGATGCCCGAGCCACCTCATCTGACTCCTCTCGATGCAGAGGAGCAGCGGCTCTACTCTGATCCCCTCCCGGATGACTGAGCTTCTCACCCTATCTTTAAAGGAAAGCCCAGACACCCTGCGGAGGAAACTCATTTCAGCTGCTTGTATTCGCAATCTCGCTCTTTCGTCACTACCCATAGCTCATGACCATAGGTGAGGGTAGGAACGTAGATCGACTGGTAAATTGAGAGCTTTGCCTTACGGCTCAGCTCCTTTTCACCACGACAGACCGATGCAGAGCCCGCATCACTGCGGATGCCGACCGATCCGCCTGTCATCTCACGCCCATTCTTCCCTCACTCGTGAACAAGACCCCAGATACTTGAACTCCTCCACTTGGGGCAGGATCTCTCCCCAACCCTGAGAGGGCACTCCACCCTTTTCCGGCTGAGGACCATGCTCGGATTTGGAGGTGCTGATTCTCATCCCAGCCGCTTCACACTCAGCTGCGAACCGATCCAGAGAGAGCTGAAGATCACGGCCTGATGAAGCAAACAGGACAACATCATCTGCAAAAAGCAGTGACCCAATCCTGAGTCCACCAAACCCCTTCAACACCCTGGCTGCGCCTAGAAATTCTGTCCATAAAAGTTATGAACAGAATCGGTGACAAAGGGCAGCCCTGGCGGAGTCCAACTCTCACTGGAAACGGGCTCGACTTACTGCCGGCAATGCAGACCAAGCTCAGACACCGGTTGTACAGAGACCGAACAGCTCTTATCAGGGGTCCGTACCCCATACTCCCGAGCACCCCCACAGGATTCCCGAGGGACACGGTCGAATGCCTTTTCCAAGTCCACAAAACACATGTAGACTGGTGGGCAAACTCCCATGCACCCTCCAGGACTCTGCTAAGGGTGAAGAGCTGGTCCACTGTTCCGACCAGGACAAAACCACACTGTTCCTCCTGAATCCGAGGTTGACTATCCGACGGACCCTCCTCTCCAGAACCCCGAATAGACTTTTCCAGGGAGGCTGAGGAGTGTGATCCCTCTATAGTTGGAACACACCCTCCGTCCCCTTTAAAGAGGGGACCACCACCCCGGTCTGCCAATCCAGAGGCACTGTCCCGATGTCCATGCGATGTTGCAGAGACGTGTCAACCAAGACAGTCCTACAACATCCAGAGCCTTAAGGAACTCCGGCATATCTCATCCACCCCGGGCCCTGCCACCAAGGAGTTTTTTGACCACCTCGGTGACTTCAGTCCCAGAGATGGGAGAGCCCACCTCAGAGTCCCCAGGCTCTGCTTCCTCATTGGAAGGCATGTTAGTGGGATTAAGGAGGTCTTCTAAGTACTCCTCCCACCAAGCCACACCAATATATATACGGTGTTGACACTGCACTGCTTCCCCCTCCTGAGACGCCAGTTGGTGTACCAGAATCTCCTCAAAGCCGTCCGAAAGTCGTCTCCATGGCTCTCCAAACTCCTCCCATGCCCGAAGTTTTGCCTCAGCAACAACCGAAGCCGCTTCGCTTGGCCTGCCGGTACCTATCAGCTGCCTCCAGAGACCCACAGGACAAAAAGTCCTATAGGACTCCTTCTTCAGCTTGACGGCATCCCTCACCGCGGTGTCCACCAACGGGTTCGGGATTGCCGCCACGACAGGCACCGACCACCTTGCGGCCACAGCTCCGTCAGCCGCCTCAACAATAGAGGCACGGAACATGGCCCATTCGACTCAATGTCCCCACCTCCCTCGGGACGGGTTGAAGTTCTGCCGGAGGTGGGAGTTGAAGCTACTTCTGACAGGGGACTCTGCCAGCCGTTCCCAGCAGACCCTCACAACACGCTTGGGCCTACCAGGTCTGACCGCATCTTCCCCACCATCGAAGCCAACTCACCACCAGGTGGTGATCAGTTGACAGCTCCGCCCCTCTCTTCACCCAAGTGTCCAAGACATATGGCCGCAAGTCCGACGACACGACCACAAAGTCGATCATTGACCTGAGGCCTAGGGTATCCTGGCACCAAGTGCACATATGAACATCCTTATGCTTGAACATGGTGTTCGTTATGGACAATCCGTGACGAGCACAGAAGTCCAATAACAAAACACCGCTCAGGTTCAGATCAGGCGGGGTCATTCCTCCCAATCACGCCCTTCCAGGTCTCACTGTCATTGCCCACGTGAGCATTGAAGTCTCCCAGCAAAACGAGGGAATCCCAGAAGGTATGCCCTCTAGCACACCCTCCAGAGACTCCAAAAAGGGTGGATACTCCAAACTGCTGTTCGGTGCTTAGGCACAAACAACAGTCAGAACCCTTCCCCCCACTCAAAGGCGGAGGGAGGCCACCCTCTCGTCCACCGGGGTAAACCCCAATGCACAGGCTCCGAGGCAGGGGGCAATAAGTATGCCCACACCTGCTCGGCACCTCTCACCGGCTAGTGCCGGAACCTCTCGACCTCGCGCACTAGCTCAGGCTCCTTCCCCTTCAGAGAGGTGACATTCCACGTCCCAAGAGCCAGTTTCTGACCGCCAAGATCCCCGCCTTCGGCCACCACCCAACCCAACACTGCACCCAACCTCCTTGGCCCCTCCCATAGGTGGTGAGTCCATGAGGAGGATCCACATTACCTCTTCGGGCTGTGCCCGGCCGAGCCCCATGGGTGCAGGCCCGGCCACCAGGCGCTCGCCATCGAGCCCCACCTCCAGGCCTGGCTTCAGAGGGGGGCCCCGTGACCCGCGTCCGCGCAAGGGAAAACGTCGTCCAAGGTTTTTATTCTTCATCAGAGGTTTGTTGAACCGCTCTTTGTCTCATCCCTCACCTAGGACCAGTTTGCCTTGGTGGTTCTATCAGGCATAAAGCCCCGGACAACATAGCTCCTAGGATCATTGGGACACGCAAACCCCTCCACCACGATAAGGTGACGGTTCAAGGAGGGGCGGCACAGTACCTGATGCACTAAAAGTGTCAGTCATTAAACTATTACTTAAAAAGTCAGACCTAGACCCACACATATTAAATAATTATAGGCCTATTTCAAATTTACCCTTTCTTTCTAAAATACCAGAAAAAGTAGTCACCAATCAGCTTTAGTCACACCTTACGCATTACAATTTATTTGAGAAATTCCAGTCTGGTTTTTGCACTGGTCATAGTACAGAAATGGCACTAACACGGGTTGTAAACGACATTCTGATATCCTCTGATGAAGTAAACTTCACTGTAATTATGTTGTTAAACTTAAGTGCAGCATTTGACACCAATGACCATTCTATTTTACTGCACAGGCCAGAAAATGATGTTGGGCTTACAGGCACTGTGCTCGCTTGGTTTAGTTCTTATTTATCAAATCGATTCCAATATGTACAGAAATGTGCTGACAGTACTCCATCATTATACTGTACAGAGAAGTTCAATATGGTGTCCAGCAGGGCTCAGTACTGGGACATTTACTGTTTTCACTTTACCTGCTTCCACTGGGATCTATCATTAGGAAACATAATGTTGATTTTCACTCGTATGCAGATGACCCCCAGTTATACCTTTCATTTAAATAAAATGAAGTTTCTCCGATGTTGTCTTTAATTAGTTGTGTAAGTGAATTAAAGGAGTGGATGGATGAGAACTATTTGTCTTTAAACACACATAAAACAGAGATGTTAATTGCTGGAGGGAATGACGCTGATCACAACAATATTTTGTCATCATTTAACTCAGTTGGAATTACCATTAAAAACAGTGGCAGAGCGACAAGCACTGAGCAGGCTCCTGTCAATCATGGAGAAACCACTGCATACACTGAACAGTATCATCTCCAGACAGAGAAGCAACTTCAGCAACAGACTGCGGTCACTGTCCTGCTCCACTGACAGACTGAGGAGATCGTTCCTCCCCCACACTATGCGACTCTTCATTTCCACCCAGAGGGGTAAACGTTAACACTATACAAGATTATAAACTGTTACACCTGCCTCGTACTCTCCACCTTGCATTTTTTAACTTGCACTGCTTTTTTTTTATTCTCTTTAATTAATAATTGTTTTTATCAATATGCTGCTGCTGGAGTATGTGAATTTCCCCTTGGGGATTAATAAAGTATCTATCTATCTATCTATCTATCTATCTATCTATCTATCTATCTATCTATCTATCTATCTATCTATCTATCTATCTATCTATCTATCTATCTATTAATTTTAATGAATCAGCCCGCAATCTAGGACTTACCTTTGACTCTAGCATGTCATTTAAAGCGCATATTACAAAGTTGTCCAAATCATGTTTCTTCCATCTTAAAAATGTTGGGAAATTAAGGGGCTTTCTAAATAAACAGGATTCTGAGAAATTAATTCATGCATTTATTTCTGGTAGGATTGACTACTGCAATGTGGTGTTCACTGGATGTTTAAACTTTTCATTATACAGTATCCAGTTAATCCAAAATGCTGCTGCAAGAATTATTACAAGAACAAGAAAGTATGAACACATAACTCCACTTCTTAAATCCTTACACTGGCTCCCGGTTAAATTTAGGGCAGATTTCAAAATCCTCCTTTTAACATATAAAGCATTAAATGGCCAAGGTCCGGCTTACTTGTCTGAACTTATCATGACTTACAAACCTGAGCGCACATTAAGATCTCAAGATGCCGGTCTGCTTAGGATTCCAAGGATTAATAAAATAACAGTGGGAGGTCGAGCTTTTAGTTACAGGGCCCCTAAACTGTGGAATGGTCTGCCTGCTACTATAAGAGATGCCCCTTCAGTCTCAGCTTTTAAATCTCAGCTGAAGACTCACTACTTCAGTTTAGCATATCCTGACTAGAGCTGATGATTAACTGTATAGACTGCATCTCTTTTGTTAGTCATTAGCACTAATATATAAGTAACATGATAGTTATATTTTTTTACTAACCCTCATCTACTCTGTCTCTCTTCTCAGTACTCAAATGTGGCACTCTGTGCCACGTCCCACCTGTCAAGTTGTTTTGCCTGCCTAAGTTAAATCGTGGGGTAGAGGGGTCCTTTCATCAGATTGGCTGGCCAAGCAATGTTTCAGCTGTGGAATGGAGAAATGGGGGAGGTAGCTTGATGGCCGAGGTCTCCAGGACTCTAAACAAATCCAAATCATATTATGTGATATCATCTACTGTTAAATTCTGCTTTGTGCTTGTAAAGTTTTCATTTTTATACTGTATTGAGGACTTGTTCTGTTCTGTGTATTGTACTGTATTGTATTGACCCCCTTCTTTTTGACGCCCACTGCACACCCAACCTACCAGGAAAGGGGTCTCTCTTTGAACTGCCTTTCCCAAGGTTTCTTCCATTTTTTCCCTACTGGGGTTTTTTTGGGAGTTTTTTTCTTGTCTTCTTAGAGAGTCAAGGCTGATGTAGGCTGGGGGCTGTCAAGAGGCAGGGCCTGTTAAAGCCCATTGCGGCACTTCTTGTGTGATTTTGGGCTATACAAAAATAAATTGTATTGTATTGTATTCTAAAAACCCTGGCATCTCTGGGACACCACCCTACTTAAATGATGTATCTATAAAAGAATTTGTCAGGAGGAACTCTGTCAGGGGCCATGCAGAGATTCTCAAGAAAATCTTGCATTCTGCACTGAGGAGTGAGATCATCCTGAACTGCTCCATTTCCACTGAATTCTCTCCTTTCTGTATCCAGACACCCTCAGCAAACCTCCACTGCTGGGTTACCATTAAAGATTGACAATATTTGTTGTTTGATCTCAAGTTTAAAAAGGATTTCAGTAATTGTTTTAATATGCTGTAAGTCAGAGTGACTTCATTTAATACATTTTAGATATATTCCATGCTAAATATCTTAACCATCCAAATTTTTAAAAATATCATGATATATAATTTTGCTTATATATCACTCACCCCTAGCTATAACAGACTTCTCATAATGTAGTGTAGCATTTTAGCGTTTGACCCTTTGCAAACTTGTATTTGTATAGCACGTTTTCATACAAATGATGTAGCTCAAAGTGCTTTACAAGATGAAGAAAGAAAAAAAGAAAAACTATATAAAAATTAGTCACTAATTTAATTGATAAGAATAAAGTAAGGTCCGATGGCCAGGGAGGAAAAAAAAAAACAAAATCTGCAGGGGTTCTGAGGCCACACGGCCGCCCAGCCCCCTCTAGGCATTCTACCTAACATAAATGACCTCAATCAGTCCTCATGGTTTTCAGGCTTCACATTGAAGAATTAGACGATGGTGGTCATGTGGACCTCTGGCCTTCAATGCATCAATGTAGGGGCTGCATGGTGCTTTGATCAGGTGGTGGTGGCACAGATCACCACCACAGAAAACTGAGAAGAGAAC
Source organism: Polypterus senegalus (assembly GCF_016835505.1). Classification (NCBI taxonomy): domain Eukaryota; kingdom Metazoa; phylum Chordata; class Cladistia; order Polypteriformes; family Polypteridae; genus Polypterus; species Polypterus senegalus. The sequence goes on along the minus strand of NC_053154.1, from coordinate 58,602,535 downwards.
AGCAGAGAAAGTAGGGATTAGTATGGATTTTGGAGACAAGAAAAAAAAACATAATTAAATGCATATACAAAATATCAGAGTTGCACTAAAGTGAAGCTATGAGAAAGCCATGTTAAAGTAATGGGTTTTTAGCAGTTGTTTAAAGTGTTCCACCATATTAGCCTGGCGAATTTCTATCGGTAAACTCTTCCAGATTTTAGGTGCATAACAGCAGAGTACCTTCAACTTCAATTTTTATTACTTGTTTGATTTTTTGGTAGATCTTTTGTCCTCCATTTTTGACTTGCACTCATTATACAGGCAATGATTAATCTTCTGGTATGTTTTAATGCAAATTTCTGCCAATTACTTTCTCTAGCATAACATGCTAGTAAAGTCACTATACTAAGAAATCTTTCTTAAACTTTCAACATGTTAATGGGTGCTACTAAGCTCTTTAATCATAAAGTGGAATAATGAAAAATACAATATGTTTTTGTGATTGCAGTTTTTTGTCATTTAAGCACTGTAGCTCTAATGGAAGAATTCCTGTTATTTGGTTGAACTTCAGATGTCGTTTATATTATAATGGTGCTGGCATCTTGCTCTGCATTCATGTTGTCTAGCCTAGCAAAGTGCCAGAAGCTACTAAATGGTGCGATCTATGCTTTTACCTGGGCTTAAAAAAAATCTGGACAAAAAAATAGCAATGTGATGATGTCCCCCGAAAGACAGTGAAAAAAAATCAAAACAATAAAAAAATAATAATCAATAGCATGTCAAAAGAAAATAAAAATGTCAAAACAAAAGCAATTACAAATACATTCCTGACAGGTTAGATATCAACAGGTGCTTCCCTCATGGCTCATACACACAGATATGCTATAAATGGGAAACCTTTGAGGTTTCCAAACCTCATAATGTGCTCTTAATATGACATCTTTTAAATATTTAAAACAAAATGAAAATGTCCCAGTGATGGATAATTCAGTATTATGTCTGGCTATCACTAATGCACAGATATTATGATAAAGTAATTCACAAACATCTACTGGATTTACTTTGCCTCCATAATGCCTGTGTATTTGTCTTATTTTTGTCTAAAGGCAAGTGTCTGACAGAAAAGGCTATTAGAAAGAAGAAAGCTTCAAAGACCTGGGTGAAAGCTGTATTCCCTAAGCTTCTCACTTCAAAATCTTATTTCTTGGCAGCAAAGAGTAAAGCTCCATCTTCATAAACCTCCCCCGAGCATTTGCCTCATCATCTGGATAATGATCTGTGTAGTAATACACACTGTGAAGGTAAAGCAGGAAGCATTGAGGACTCCATCACCATTGTGGAAAACTCCGGCCCAGGAGTTACTTCATGCCTGTGCTGCCATCTGACACCCTCTCATCAATAACTGATTTGCACAAGTGCAAAATTGGAGGCTGTAGAGGCTCATTGGAAGATAATCTCATTATCCGACTCTTTGATCTTGTTGATAAATCATGCAAAATTTTAACTGCACATATGCAGAAGCCATAGTCAGGAAGTCAAGAATCCTGAAGGTTTGAACGAACCCTAAGGGTTTTAGTGCAATGTTAATAAGAGCCTTTTTTATTCTGGTTGTCAATCATGCCATCTTAAAAAGAGATAAATTAACTGTAGTCTTCTGAAATTAAACTTTTGATAAGCTACCAACCAGGCCGAATTTTTTTTTTTTTTGCAATCAAAAAATTATCAAACATAATTTTTTTTCAAGTGATAGGCAAATTTCAAGAACACCTTAAAAAGAGGGTAAAATAATATTCTTCTCCTAAAACACATTTCAAACAATAAAATGTATGTAATAAAAATAAAACTTGGTGAAAATATTATCAACATAACAGATACAGTATAATATTTTGTGACAGATATAAAGTTATTAGAGGCATTTTTAAATAAGAAAATAAAAAAATTACAAATGGTCTAAGTTGTCAGCTACCCCAACCCTGTCTAACTATTCTCCCAAGATGAATAGTCATTGCTAGTGCAGCCGCTTTTTGAGGGCAGTTTGGTGGTGCTCTGCTGTAGAGGTCTGAACTTCAAGTGAGATAAGAGGAGAATACTCCACATGGAGCAAGGCCATCAGTGGAGTCCCTCAAGGGTCTGTCCTTGGGCCATTACTTTTTCTGATTTATGTTAATGACATTGATACTTATATGGATAGTAAACTTGTCAAATTCACAGATAACACTAAAATGGGATTGATGGCAGATATAGCAGAGGCAGCAAAAAGAATTCAAAATGACCTGGACCCCCTTCAGAACCGAAAAATGCAGTTTAATGTAAAAAAGTGGAAAGTGCTGCACATGGGCAAAAGGAATATTAATTACAAATACAAGATGGGAGATGCTGTCATACAAGAAGAAAGCTAACTTGACTTGATGTCATTTTAGAAGAATTAAGTGGATAGGACTGGTGAGCTTTGTTGGGCTAAACGGCATGTTCTCGTCTGGATTGTTCTAAACTTCTGACCTCTAAAACATATTTAGGGGTTTATGTTGACACAACATTTTCATTGACAAAGCAAAGCAGAGAAGCAATTAAAAAGGTAAATAAATGTTAGGTTATATCATAACAACTGTTGAATTAAAGTCAAGATGCATTATGTTCAAACTATATAATGCACTTGTAAGACCACACCTGGAGTACTGTGTGCAGCTCTGGTCACCCGGGTAGAAGAAAGACATAGCAGCACTTGAAGTTGTCCAGAGGAGAGCAGCCAAGTGAATTCCAAGACTTAAGGACATGTCCTACACTGACAGACTTTATCAGACAGAATTAAACCTACTTAGTCTCGAGTAGAAGAGACCACGGGGAGATCTAATCCAAGTATTTAAAATTCTCAAAGGCACTGATAAAAAAAAATCCAGCAAGATTCTTACAGTTTAAGGGTGAATCCCATACTTGAGGACATCAGTGGAAATTAAGGGCAAGCGCATTTAAAACTGAAGCCAGGAAGAACTTCTTTAATCAGAAAGTTGTGGGACTCTGGAAAAAAACTACCAAAGCATGTAGTTGAAGCAGAAACCTTAACAGCCGTCAAAAAAAAAATCTGGATGACATATTGGTAAAGACTAGCTATTAGCTAAACAATTGGCCTTGATGAACTGAATGGTCTACATTTGTTTGTCACATTTCTTATGTTGTTATGTAAGTCTGGGTTACAGTCTCGGTCAAGTTTTACCTTGCATCTAAGGGAGTGTAGTAGAGTGTGGTTTGACAGAGGACTGTGCCTCACCAAGGTTTGGTTCCTGCCTTGTGCCTTATTCTGCCCTCTTCAAGACTTTCTCTGTACCTCTGTGAGAAGATTAGGTTAATGGAGCCTGTTTTAAGAAATACTTTCTTGAGGTAAATTTCAGGGCAGAGTTATACTTCCTTATTGGCAAAGGCCATATTCTTTGGTGACTCTGTAATTATCAGGATCTCAAACTACACTTGAACAGCATTCTTTAAAGTGTCTTTGTATGTTCTTGCTGTTCAGCATTTATTTGAAAGCCAGTACAGTCATGTGACTAAATGTACCACATGGATAAATCACAAAATATCTGAAAAAAGAGCAGAGAGTGCATGAAGTGGATGTCTTTGAAATTCTTGTTGAAGAACTATAAGTGCAAATAACCCTTATCTAAAAGTTAAATATACGAAAATGACAAGCTTTCTTAACAAATGCAGTAAAACGCATGAACCATTCCAGGACCAAGTGTGATTTGTGTAAGGTATAAAAATGAAAATCATACAAACACAATTAAAGAAGAGATTAAAACATCTGATGAATTGTTCATTTTACTGATGAACCCACATATAAAATGAATATTTTTCTTTGAATTTGTATTTGTTTTGTAAGCACAATTGTTTACTAATGGTTAATTCTGTATTTTAAAGTGTCACTTAAGCACCTTTTGGAGCTTCACCTCTTTGTGATAAGAAATGAAAAGGAGCACAAGATAGTGGAAGGGGCTTTAGAACTTATGGTTGGCCCTCAGTAGGGGTGCAGCAGGGGATGGATTTCTTCTGTTTGCAGAGAATACCCTGGAAATAGATAATCATATTCATCAGGGCAAAGGGGAATTTAAAAGGGTATGGCAAATGACCAGTGTGGTTCCCTAAAAAGTTTCCTGGTGCAGGAAAAATGACATAAATAGACACTGCTGCCTTTCACAGAGAATGTTGCAAAAGGGTATCATTCAAGTTAAATTAAATTAGAGTGCAATTAAACTAAACAAACCTGTTTTGGATGAATTGAATAATTGGTTCCTACCTTGCACACAATACGTATGGCTTCATCCCTCCCTATTCCACGCTCCTTGAGTTAGGAGACTAGGAATTGAATAATAATAATAATAATACATTTTATTTATATTGCACCTTTCCCTGAATAAAGTGCTTAAAGAGTCAAATTAAATGGAATTCCAGTTCCTTTAAACCAAAGAGAGCAACCAGAGATGCACTTGTCAAACTAGAAGTTACCATGCATGAGAATGGAGATTGAATGTTAGACTGTGGCTGGAGTCAGTAAGTTAGGAGCAAAAAGTCAATCAACAAAAAGGGAGTGTGGCAAAAGAGTAGAGAATGGTGGGCAGAAAGACCGAGAGACAAATGAAGAATGAAAGGTGAGACGATGACCAAATTGTGGTGTTTGAAAGGCTGCTAAGAAGTGACACCATACTGTGAGCACCAGATCTGTGTTTAGCCAAGCCCAAAGAATGACAAATTTGGTTTGAATTTATTATTCTGAGATTATATTATCCCTGTGACCTTTCATTTCTTTTTTTAATTAGTAAAGAACGACATTACCATGAGGAGCTGTTTGAGTGAAAAATCTTTCAGCATATACTGTACACTTTATACTGCATTACCTACACTTTATGAAGAAACGTCTGCACTGTATACTGAAACTCACTGTGCGCTGAGACAAGTACATTATATCAATGTACTTGTCTCAGCTCACAGTGAGTTTATATACTGAAATGAAATTCATATACTGAAATGCATAGACTACTGTATAGAGTGAAATGTTTACGATGTTCACTGAAACGCTTATACTATACACTGAAATGTATGCACTCTATAGTGAAAAGTATACTTCTTCTTCTGAAACCCTCAAACCCTCAGTTGAAACTGAAAGGCATACAATCCACAATGAAATGCAGTGACTCCATTTTCGAGGATATATCATTCATGTTAAATGAAATTAGTGTAATTAAACTAAACAAACATGTTTTTGAGGAACTGATTAACTGGTGACTGCCTTGTGCTCAATGCTACCTGGACAGGCTCCAGGCCACTCCATCCAACACCCCTTGAGTGAAGAGACTAGGAGTTAGATTAAGTGCTTTGGAGAATGGAATTAAAGGTAAACAAATGGGATACAAGTCTATTTTTTTCAAAGAATAGATCTGTAAAATAATGATGAACTGATTCTTATGTGTTATATGGAGAGACAATATGTCTGCTCAATTTTTGGCACAACCTCACAATACAACAGCAGTAAGGGTGACATGCTTACCTAGCTGCTGTTCTGAAGGAAGCCTACAACAAAGCAAAACAAATTCAGAACTTCCTCAGTTCTGTCAGTGGTTATTTCATTGCCTAAACCTTAAGTTTAGTAAATGTATGTGCGTCATAAGTCTGTTACAGTTAAGTCAAAAATATTCACTATTAAAAGTATTTGAATATAGGGCATGAGGCAAAATCTCAGAATACAGTGTATGCCATTCCCTATAGAGTGTATTCATTTTAGTATATTGTATATGAGATAAAATATCACTATTTAGTGTATGCATTTCAGTAGAGAGTGAAAATGATTTGTGCCTTAAACATGTTTCATACTTTACTTTTTAAACATTTAGATGTTTATTTCTACTTTTACTTAAAAGGCTGACATCCAACTAGGACACACAATACTAAAATTTGTAAAAACTGAGGCAATCTATGAAAGGGGTGATCTCACCGTAGGTAATGCCAAAGAGGTATATACTGTATATACAAAAACATGTGCAAGTATTAAATGCAGTATAAACAGCACAAAGGAGAACACATATGTACTATACCAGCCAAACAAAAGCCATGCCTGTGTTTACCTCCCTGTACAGGACTTGGACTCGACTGGGCAGTGCGACTTGAACACTTGACCTTCAGAATATTTACATATAGGACTGTAAATCTTGATGAACCAGAGTTTAAAATGTGCCAGGCCAGTACACATTGGTACCACGTCACAGCAGTTCCCCATTCTTGTCTTTTGTAAGTACCAGTAGTTAATATATGCAGATTGGTGCACACCGCCACTTCAGGGACACATTACCAGCCCTTATTTATAACAAAAGTCTGTCCATTCTCACCTCCAAGAGAGCATTCTCTGCTATAATTACAATGTTGAGCAACACCCCTTCAGACTTCCAAGCCTCTGCTCTTTGTATGTAAAATGAGCATATTGGGGTACCCCCACACTTCAAGGGCACCCACCACTTTACCCCAGTATTCAGCAGACAAGAAGAAGCACCAGCAGTTCTTCTTTTCCACTTGAGGCATTGTGATGAACTATGAAATTTAAATTAAGCGACAGAGATTTAACGGATGTTACTACAAGGAATTCATGATTTAAAACTACAAGTCAGGATATTGATCAATTTGAAACAGTAGAAAAAATAAAATGAATCAAAAGCAGAAATCTAGAAGATTGCCTAAAAAAGGTTTGTTCGTTCATTTTTCAATAATTTTGTACACTTTATTAATTTACTACTTTACCTGCACAAAGTTATCTTCTATAACATGGCTGCCGTGATGTCATGGATCACATGGCACTTGTATTTTGTGCCTAGTCAACCAGACAAATAAAAAGGTGACATTCGTGAAAATCTGACACACAATATGGTGTTGCCCATAGAAACAAAGACAAAAACTGGCTGCACACAACAAAAAATGATTCTGCAAAATGGTACCAACTATAATATCACCATAATAAAGATAAAATTATAAACAAATGACAATTCACAGTTATTAACATACTCCTGGCAACATCAAACAAAACATTTGCTCCACTTCTCCTAACCCTGTCCGTCTCTCTTCCTCAATTCTCCTCCTAAATTCGCTTCTTCCTTTCAAGAACACGTTTCCTGGTTTAGAATTTTGTTTTGTTTTTTATCTTTATGAATTTTTTAAATATAATTATTATTGTTTTAGAATTTATTTTATTACTTTTCACTCTGTGTTATGGTTACGATGCCTGTTCCTGGTCCCAAGGGTGTGTTGTATGACATTCCGTCGGAAGGATGTCTGCTGTCATGGCACGGCTTCAATTTAGGATATAATTGCACATGGCCGTTGTTTCCTTTAGCTCCCTAATTGGAATAAGTTATTTGAAATTGCGGCGTTTTAAGTAACCAGAAACTACTGTATATTGATATCATGTAAAAGGCGATATCCCTCCCATAGTGATACGGTGGTAAAAATCACATAAGTGAAAAATCACTTAGCTTTCTTTAATGAAGTTTTACGCGGCATTTCAGATGGGAAAGCAAAGCAAGACAATATCAAGGTGGGATCTTGATCTATAGAGTCTGCCATTTTTCGTCACTGCACTGAAAAGATTTTCCGATGGATGAGATCATCCATCCATCGGCTTCGAAGTGTTTGACTGCTTGGCCATGTATTTATACTGTCTTCTCCACGTGTAGGCCCTTCTTTTGGCTTCAAAACAAGGAAAGGAAAGGATTCAATTTCATCTCTAAAATACAGGAATAGTACAATGGCTATTTTCGCAGAAGTCCCCTTCATTCTCCAAATGCTAGCAGTTTCTAAATGCTGACTAGTAGTTTCTAAATGCTGACTAGCCCCTGTGTGCTAATATGAATTTATAAAATAATTTCTTGTACAGAGCACAATGACATTAAACTTACATTCGTGTTACAGCCGTGTGTTCAAATCTTAGGATAAACAATTAAAAGCACTCACTTCAAGAAAGATCTCGGTTTAATACTCTCTTTTATTTGTTTGTTTGACCTTGATTTTTGTTTCTTTGTGACTTCAACACTAGATTCTCTCAAATAATTTTGGTTATTGAATAAGAATTGCTGATTCACTCTGCCTTCAGACCCCTCATTTTTTGCAGCCAGCCAATCCTCAGATTTGGTATCTTACCTCCCACCTCCCTCTTACCTATCCAGTTCAATTCCCAACTCCAGAATCAATGGGTCACTACAGGGACAGTTTGGCATTTATGGAACTTGGTGGTTCGTCAATCCTTGAATGTCCCTCCCAGGTCACCACACTTATTCTCCTGTACTGGTGTTCCTACCCAGTGTACTTCTGTGGTCACTCAGTGCACTGGCAGGTTGAATTAGATCCACTGCCAGTGTGGGGATTTATCTCAGTCTTATATCCCTGCTGAGGCCTGTTCCCTGTCATGTGCCAACCTTGAAATCATGAAATAATCGCCGTAATTAAATCACGGTAAAAGTTTTAAGAGAAATCATCACCATAGTTAAATCATGGTAAAGTGTTTAAGAGAGATGCTAAAAATAATGGCAACCGCAGTTCAACACCTCTCCTCATTAGGAATCAAACACCACTCCGACCATCAAAATATTTATGGTAACTTAGGCAATCATTCAGTACTAAAAACAAAGCAAATGTTATGTACAGCATTTGACACCTGGTATAAACTTTTCACTCATCAAACTCCACAAGAAATGTGACAGAAGTTTTAGCGTGGGAGTGAGTAATCAACTTGAGCCGCCTGGGAGCTGATGTCAGTTGTTTTGATAATGACAATCAGAGCAGCTAACAGCTAAGATTTCTTCTTTTAAGCACCCCTCTGCTCTTTTATGATTTCCTACAATGCTATTTTATCTACAATAAGGTTTTTTAAAAAAGACATTCTGCTGTTTTATAGAAGTGCAAGTTAAGAGAGTAAAGGGTTTTAAATCAAAATTTGCCTTTCTGGCTCTGGACTGTTCAATCTGCATTTTTGTTTGCTTACCAAGCTTTCATCCATTTTGTTTTATTAGTGATAATGTTACAATGTTAATAACTTTAATATGACCACAAAAAATATGATTAAATAATATTTGTCCAGTAAAACATATATAAATATGAATTCTTTGGTGTGTGAATGTGCTGTAAAATAAATAATGCAATCGGACTTAATTAGGCCTGAAATATTTACATTAGCAGTCTTATTTCAACAAGCATAAAATTATCTCAAGAATTTGAACAAGTGTGCATTATCACAGATAATTAAAAGTAAATTCATTTTGTCTCTTTCATTCACCCTGATTTTAACATATAAGGAGAATTTTAATTTGTTAGAAGAAGCTTACCAAGATGAGACTGTCAAGTACAAATACAACTTCCATTAGACAATGCATATCTCCATTCACAATGTCGCCCATCAACCGTGGATGTAAGGCAACACATTTTCAGTCTAAGAGCCCATCTATACTTATATACTTATATTTTCTAAACACACCTTTTCATAGCATAATTGTTGCAGTAGCAGATGTAAAGTGTGAAAATTTCATTATCTGGATGTCTAACAATGGTACCTGTCTGCTATGCAGCAAAGTTCAAATTAGAATTATGTATCTTATTTAAACTGAAAAACTAAACTAGGCACAAATGATTAATAAAAATGTCGTCTAAAATACTACTTGAGATAAATCTTAATAAGACTATCAAATTTTTCCTTAAATATGTTTTCCTTTTTATTTCTAAAACTTCATTTTTATTGCTATTTTCCCTTTTCTAATCATCTACATTTTCTTCATCCTTTTTCTTTTGTCCGGTAATTGTCTGTCTTATCAAAGAGTGCACCTTTTGTTTCTCACTCCCATTTTCACTATGGTAGTTGGTGGTGATATATGAGGTAGTGCACACACCAACATTCACTCTTACCAGGCAGATTTTAAGTCACCAATAAACCTAACATTCCTACCAAGGTATTGTGACACTAGGAGGCGCTCAAACAACCAGCAAATCAAAATATGAGCTTTGATAGCTAGATTGGATGCTTTTTATAATGAACCACTAAATTCAAATAGCAAGACACTTCCACAAGCAAAATGAAGTTCTAATTATCAGATAAGGTCTCTGTATATACATAAACCTTTGGCAAGGCTTTCAATGCTACATTCCCTCCTTGTTTTCAAGGCACAGTTCCTCTTGCCATGATACTTTCAAGTCTTATACTGTTTAGCAGGTGATGGAAGTAAACTGAGGTGGGCTGAGGTGCCCAATCTTTTTATATACTAAGTTGAAGTCAAAGAAGGGGTAGATGATACTGAGATGAGCCATGTTTTGACTTCTTTTAGTTTATTCCATGGGCATGTGATTTCCTGGAAATAGGAACAAAACAAGCTCAAGGGCATTTGAAGGTGTTTGTCTTGTTCCTTGAGGTTTCATCAAGTTCTCATGTGATGTCTCAAGAGGAAGTGGAGTGAAAGGTTACATTGAATAATACCATGCATGCTCCAAACAGACAATGACTGAGACAGGAATTGGGTCCAAATCCTTGCAGCTTTGAGGCTAAATTATGAACAAACAGAGGTGCAGTATGCACAACTAATTAACAGCTCTAGTCAGGGTGAACAAGACTATTGTACTGAGTCTACAACCTGGATTTAAAAGTTGGGACGGAAGGGGTATCTATCATATTAGCAGGCAGATCATTCCACACCACTGGGGCCCGACTCCCACTATTATTTTCTTAATCCTTGGAATGTTAAGCAGGCCGACATCTTCAGATCTTAATATACACTTTGGTGTGTATGTAATGAGAAGTTAAATAAACATGGTATGGCCATTTAGGTCTTTATATGTTAAAAGGAGGATTATGAAATCAGCCCTAAGCTTAAGTGAGATATAGTGTATTTGTACTGTACTTTCTAGTTTTTGTAATTACTCTTGTAGCAGCATTTTGAATTAACTGCATGCTGCATAAAGAGTGATTTGAATAGCCAGTGAATAATGCTCTGCAGTAGTTAATCCTACTAGCTGTGGACGGTGCTGTATATCTGTGTAGAGTTAATACATTCTTCCTGTGTCAATGTGAGTTTCTCCAGGAGGTCCATTTTTCCTCCTACAGAAGTTACATTAATTGTTGACACTAATTTGGCCCAGTGTGACAGTTCTACACAATTCTGCCAGGATAGGAAACATCTCCCTGTGACCCTGATATGGATAAAGCAAGTTAAAAGATAGAGGAAAGCTTAACTAAATTTAGGATTCTGTGTGGCTCCTTTTGCTACATTTATCAAAATGCTTAAAACTTCTGTTTAACCGAAGGCAAACACCTCTGCGTCTTTTGGGTCTGAATAAGAGCCACATACCTTTCCTTCACCCTATAATGCAATGCAAGCAGTATAGCATTCTATGGGTTAAACGTTTGAAATTCTCTACCATGTAAGGTACTATATGTACTAAACATATATGAAAATTGATTTTTTGAATGAGTTTGGGTGATTTATTAAGTCAAACCACTGCAATAAAAAATACGAGGCATTCACTATGTGAAATCAGGAACGAGATTATAAAAGCAACAGAAATCAATAAATAGTTTGAATCCTTCAGCATCAAGGTGCAGTCATTACCCCTTTCTCTTGCATTCTTCAAACAGCCTGTCAAAAGAAGCAAAAAAACTTTTATCTTTAATGCTTTTGCATTCTAGTCAATAGATATTAAAAATACATCAGATAATTAAAGAGGACAAGCATTTATCAGTCATACAAACACAGGCACCATGTGAAGAGTATTACTTGTACCGCTAATGATCCTACATTTTTTTTGCAACTCTGACATCATAAATTTATAATCTTGGATATCTAGATATAATTAGGCAAGAGAAAAGAGGTTTTGTGTTATATGTTTTATCAACAAGGCTTTCAGAACAACTCCCACAAGAGGTCAGTTCTCCAAATTAATAAATCTAGAAAGAAGATGTTCTAATTAACTGTTTATTTTTAGAATAATTGTTGTACAATGTTGAACTTTGCCATCACCGTATCCATTTTAATTTAAAAATCAATTATTGAGTAGTAATTCTTCAGTCTAAATTGTTAATCTTCTTTCTGTGTCTTCCTCCATTCCTTATTTTCTCAGATTAGACAGGTAATGAGTAGGAAGCAGCATTTTGTTGGCTGAGAGCACTTTTTCATTAATTTATTTTCTATGAAATTGTTTATTGGAGTAATGCCTGCTATCGTAGGTGCCTAATTAAAGAATGGCACGGCCTTTTGCCAGCAGTTGAGAGCAGTATCTTTTGTGTGTTCGGTAATCAAGGCTGCGTTAGGCTGTGATGTCGTGACACACAGACTAGGAAGATGAAATACTTTCCATGCTGTTCTTTTGATTTGTTGTTAGGCATACCATCAGAAAGGACAGAACCTTGTAAGGTGAGGCGAGGAGGTAGATAGGGTGGGGGTATGTGTGCTGTGCAGCCTTGTGCAGAAGCTCCTGGAAAAAAAAATGGGTCAGTATCTATCTCCATAAATCTCTGAGCTCAGGGCCCATTTTATTCTGAGTGCCATGCAATCCTATTTCCAAGGACTTTATCATTCTCTTACTGGGTTATTGATTTTAACCATTTAGCTACATTGCTTTTTTATAATTTCTAGCAAGGTTATTTTTGCAAGCTGCTTTCATCATATTTAAATAAAAATATCCTTGATTTAATTGCACCTTATCGTCACAAAAGGAATAGCTTGTATATGTGCTGCAATTTGCATATGTGAAAGGGTATCTGTTAAGCTTACCATCTTGGGAGGTGCAAAACTTCGATCTATCCATTTATCTTTTCACTTTTGGAGTTCACTTGGTTATAGGTTACCTGAGTCTTTATAGTTTATGGTTTATTGAAAGCACACAACATTAAACTACCAATTATTCATTTTTGTTCATTTTCCAAATCACCTGTAGACTTACAAAGTGGCAGCAGGTGGAAAGCAAGCACTAACTCTCACTGAGGTGTCAGCCCATCACCAGGCACCTATGCTGGGATAATTCAAAGATAGTAATCAGCACATCCTTGGAATTCAACAAACTAGAATGCTATTTGAAAATGTACACAGACACGGGGTGGGGAGGGAGGCGGTGACTGTAAGCTTCACAGTTACAGCACGTCGGCTTATAATGAAAGCCAGATGCCCACAAGTATTGATGAAAAGTACAGTAGCACTGGTACTGCTCCGCTACCTTTTAGTATGTGTCCCACATGCAAACTGCAGAATGGCTGCCTGGCTCTGAAATGGTGACAGATCAAATTATAACACCGTCCTTAAGAAACTCCCCCTTTGTTGTCCTCAAATTTGAAGACAGTTTTCAGTGATGTCATTTCTGGCCCCTGTGACTCCAGCCACATCTTTTCTACCTTGGGACCTATATAAGAAGAGACATGACCAGAAATTTACTGTCATTGTAGACCCTGCTCTTGGTGAGAACACTACAGTTGATAGACAAACAGCCAAGCAAGAGCCTAAAGAATGAACCTTTCCTTTGTTTCCTTAAGTGCCCATGTGGAGCCAAACTTCATTGTTGATTACATTGTGTACTGCCAAAGGCCCCAAACAGCAGATGGTCTTGTTTGATCATCTCCCGGGCTTTAAAAATAAATAAAAGTAATATAGGTCACGTTCAGAATGTTAAAGCATAATGATATGATCATTTTTTCACATGGATCAACAGTTACTTTTTTTCCTGAGGCTCTTGACATTAGACTTTTCTACTAATGCCCAACATGTACCAGCACCATAGACAGTATTCAATAAATTGCAAGCAACACACTTTGTTAAATAAATTGATCTATCAATTCTCCAAGATCTAAACATGTCCTCAGTTACCAGCAGTAAAATTCATTCCACATGTCTCATCCCTAGTAATACCAATCAATATTAACATGCTTAGTTCTCTGCGATTGTACTCCACATAACAAAGTGATGCTTATGAACTGCACAGGAGCTTATACATTGCAATTCTTCAATCAATTGTTCAATAACTTCTGTGGGGGTCCATGTGTTCCACATTTTGTTGCTACTTCCTACATTTTATTACACAATTGACATCAAAATTAAACTGAAAACAGCTGTATATTTATTGCACATTAGATGTTGCCCCCTATTATAATCCATGCCTTAAAGCGTTACCCATAATCTCCGACCAAGACAACTGCAGACATAAAGAAGTGCCACTGTTCAAAAGCTGAACTAAAATTACACTGCTTTCAACTGTTAATATATACAAGTGCCATTCACAGAGACAAAGCCATTCAAGAAGAGAAAATAATTGCATTTAAAGTCTCAGGACTGTATATGTAAGAGACAAGGATAAAGACAAGCAAAATTAAAACAAGTGCTGCCACTTAGACAATACAAGTTTCAATATATAATACAGAATACATTGTGATCAGTCTGAATTAGTCAGCAGTTGAAATAATCAAAGGCTAAACTGTAAGTTTAAAATGAGAGAGATGATGTGTTATCGATGGGAAGGAATGGAAAACAGAAGGGAATAGGATTAAGGAGAAACATGAAATATGAAAACATTTTACATAAAGGAGGACAACAGTGATCATCTTAAAGATGAGAGTGAAGAAGAGCTTAAATGTGTAGTTTCATTGGTGCATTTCCTCCTATTTATCACTGATTTTTCATGGGAAAAGCTGATTTTGATTATATATGTACTGTTTTTTATGCTGCAAAATTTGTTCTTATTATTGACTGTTCAACAACCTTACAATGTATGGGTAGAAACTAACCGAAGTAAAAATGTAATCTGCTGCTCATATGCATGCCCATGGCCCTATACTGTTCACCAAAAGGTAGAAGTGAGCAAACTGACTGTGCGGGATAGCTGAGGTCTTCATTTAAGGCAGCAAGTGTTGTATATGTTCTCCACAGAACATATCTTAGCAGATAAGGGTACCAAAGAGTTAAGACTAAAGTGTGTGTAAATATTACTAAAAAATATACAAGCACTTAGTGAAAGTCATGAGGTGTAACACAGCTGGTGTAAGTGATTTTAACTTACACTTAAATTTCAAATTTTAAAAGATTCTGTTTGCAAAGTTAATCCATCCATCCATTATCCAACCCGCTATATTCTAACTACAGGGTCTGCTGGAGCCAATCCCAGCCAACACAGGGTGCAAGGCAGGAAGCAAACCCTAGGCAGGGCGCCAGCCCACCACAGGGCACATATACACACCCACACACCAAGCACACACTAGAGACAATTTAGGATCGCCAATGCACCTAACCTGCATGTCTTTGGACTGTGGGAGGAAACCGGAGCACCCGGAGGAAACCCACACAGACACGGGGAGAACATGCAAACTCCATGCAGGGAGGACCCGGGAAGCGAACCTACAAAGTTAATGTACACCCTAATGTGGAACACTGCAGTCCAATGAGAAATAGACAGATGAGTCTTGTTTGTTAACATAAGTGTAACATAAGAGGTGCATAATATCAAGGGGACTCAACCTAGAGTTAGTGGTGTCCAACCATTTTCAGAAGATTGCAGGTAGATAGTCGTAAAATCTCTGGGGTGGAAGGCAGGAGCAGGAAGCCCCAGTGGGGCACTTCTTAATTAGCTCTTAGAAAAAAAAATCAAATACTGTTAGTTAGGAACTCATTTTAAAGGAATAGACACAAGTTTGCTTCTTTGACAAAAAGTCTTACACTGTATCTTGCCTTCCTTATGTACAGATTGGAGACTTACTGGGTGTGTGGATTGGCTACTGAAGAGAGCTGGAGTGTAACTAATTGTAATTGCCATGAGTTTATGCTTTTGACCCCTTTAATCAAATTATTTTATTTTTACACATTCTGCGGTGGGTTGGCACCCTGCCCAGGATTGGTTCCTGCCTTGTGCCCTGTGTTGGCTGAGATTGGCTCCAGCAGACCCCCGTGACCCTGTGTTCGGATTCAGCGGGTTAGAAAATGGATGGATGGATGGATGGATATTTGCACATTTGTTTCTTCTTCATTATTTCTTTAATTGTTTTCTCAGCCATACCATTTCGATTTTTCTATGGTTCCTGTCATTTTGTGACTGCCGTGGTATTACTACATACATTTATTATTTTGTAATGATTTTTGTCAGTCACATGACAGTGAGGTCTCATTGTATGCCAACTATTTAAGACAGCAGCACCCAACAATGTGTTAACAAAAAGAATTTCTAGTTGTGGTTAGGGAAAAATGAATCAAATTAGGCACAGGAGTTTTGCAGTATTTTGTTTAATTTGAATTGATTAGAATAAAGTATGATAAACATATTATACTCCACCTACAAAGGGTGAAACTATAAGCTTGCCATGAAAAAATTACATGTGACCTTCAATTACCAATGTTCTTCTCTTCGATGGTATTTAAATTTAAAAAAGAAAAAAGTGAAAAAGGGACCACCACATTCTTTGTATAGTCCCCTAATTAAGTTTTCAGTTTTCTGTTTTTGTGATGCACCATTTATTGTTTTTTTTCTAGTTTTAATGTGTTTTTATAAAGATATCTATGAAGGTTAATAAACATTTGTTTTTATTTTTTGATATATCATAAAGTTGTTTATTGAGACCAAAGGCTTTGTTCTTGAAGCTTTCTGTGCTGCCATCCGGTATGATTTTGCATTCTTTATTATAACATAATAAAATTCTCAGAACTGCTTAATATAATTTAGACTTGAGGGGCTACAGCCTATCTGGCAATAAAATAGGACCCAAAACTGAGTGGTAGTCTATCACAGAGCCCAGTCACCCAAAAGACTACGAGGGCCAGATTAGAAATTCCTGTGCATCTATTAGGCTTGTCTTTGGGATGTGGAAGGAAACACAGAGCACCCTAGGAGAAACTGCACATGGGTATAACTTTTATATATTATGCACAGGATGACATTTGAACTCATTTGAATTCAGAACACTAAATGAGTAAGGCAGCAGTGCTACCCATTCCACCAATTCGCCACAAGCTGTATTATATAGTTTATAACAATATTTTTTACATGTACTGTAAAAGTATGGACATGCTACCATAAAATTGATAGGCTGTTAGCACTTCTAACTGCGAGTGCTTTGTATTGTATTCTGTCTTCAGAAAATCCTGAGGATTTTTTTATAACTTTAATTTGACATTAGATTAATACCCCATCCAGCAATAAAAAGACTAGCATATCAAATGAATCAGGTTGAATCAACCAACACTGGACAGGATCGTAGGGCATGCTTAGACTTACACATTAGATGCTACAAAACCAGATGAGAAGGATGAGACATACACAAGTGACAATGTTCAGAGC
The DNA here is from genome assembly GCF_016835505.1 of Polypterus senegalus. NCBI lineage: Eukaryota > Metazoa > Chordata > Cladistia > Polypteriformes > Polypteridae > Polypterus > Polypterus senegalus. The sequence continues at coordinate 58,585,246 of NC_053154.1, read as the reverse complement.
ACAGGAAAAATCCTGATTCTTTATAATAAATGAAAACCCCAGCCTGGGACAATAGCAAATTAGTAAGTCTTAATTAAATTTACATTCATTTTTTCATTCATAATGTATTTTTCCATTTGCTAAAAGGAATTCTATTAGTATGGCAGTTGGAACTTCTCACATAATTTCAGATAAGACTCTTTTTCCAAAGGTCTGCTATCTTTATGTGTTTTTTAGTTTTGCAGTCTTATTTTTTGAAAATATGCATTCATTTTCCTTTGTATCTGATAATCACACTTCAAACACAACACACGGAAAAATCAAGCAATGCAAACTGATTTAATGAGCTGAAGGCACACCATAACAAAATGGGCTTTTTGTAAAAAAAAGAGGTGTCAGTTCTCAGTGGTGGGCATTATCTAAATGTACATCTTGCATCTGCACCACCTATTATGCCAACAAAAACGAGTGCTTCAAATCTTCCCCGTCTTGCTCTTTTATTGACATAGTTTGCTAATCCTGGTACCTTTGACTGAGCTGAGGCCGCCAATGTTCTGTTTATTCTCAGTTATATTCTCTACATTATGCTGTTTCCATGCTACGGGTGAGCACAATGAGGTTTTGTAAAAAGAAAGAAGACATGTACAGTAGCTTTGCTTAAAGGAACTGATAAATTCTAACTTTTCTGCTTCATTGAGAAATCACTGAAATTATTCTATTCAACTGCCTCGTTTTTATTTGTGTCTACCTTTGTAAGCTGCAGGTTTATACATTGGTGAGAATGGGCAGTTTATTGCTGTTGTTCTGGTGAACATCACTTACTTTGAAACATTTTATCATTTCCATTTGTCTCTTACCTGAAAGATATCACAAAAGGCTTTTTCATGATAAGTTGTTTAATTTTTTTTATATTTTTGGAATCAATTTTATTTACATTATAAATTCAATTTTAAATATCATTGTTTTGATATCATGCATCATGTAGTGGAGTTGTACCCTTTCCAGAGATGGGTTCTTCTTTGAGCACAATGCAGCTGGGATGAATAAATGGTTTATACTTTTAATCAGCAAAATTATGAAAAGACAACACATTATGTCTGCTTAATATACTTTAGCCCTGAAATGAATCCACCTGTAGAACAAGTGCAACTTTCAGTTCCAGCCTCTACATCTGCTGGTTTTTACCTACTTTATTTGAACTCATGCGCTGTATTTATCAACAGACTCCTCTGTTGGTAAGAGGTCACAAGTCTTCTTCTAAAAATAAATTTATGTGAATGCAAATTGAGCAGATTTGAAGCCCAGCTGACGATGGCATCCTTTAATCACAGATGACCCTAAAATTGGAGGAATGGCAGTCGCTGAGAAGGCAGCAAAAAGAATTCAAAAAGTCCCAGACAACCTTCAGAAATGGTTGAACATCTGGAAAATGCAGTTTAATGTAGAAAAGTGCAAAGTGCCACATGTGGGCAAAAGGGCCATCAATTATAAATACAAGATGGCAGACACTGTCATACAAGTAGCAACCTCTGAAAACGATTAAGAGGTTTCTGTTGACACATTTTCATTGTCTGAGCATTGTGTAGAAGCCATTAAAAAAGTAAATAAAATGTTAGGGTATATTTTAAAAACTGTTCAATATTAATCACAGGACAATGCTTAGACTATTTAATGCAGTAGTGACACCACATCTGGAGTTCTGTATGCAGTGCTGGTCACCATGCTACAAAAACAGACATAGCAGCACTTGAAGCGGTGCAGGGGAGAGCAACAAGGTGCATCCCAGGACTCTGACAGGGTTAAAACTCATTTACTCTGAAGAAGGTGTTAAAAATTCTCAAAGACATATATAAAATAGATCTAGGTGATTTTATTTGCTTCACTGAATAGCAAATCAAAGACATTAGTGGAAATTATGGGGAAGAGAATTTAGGACTGAAGCCAGGAAGCTCTCCTTTATGCAGAGTTGTGGGAATCTGGAACAAACTACCGAGACATGAAGTGGAAGCAAAAATCCTAACAACCTTTTAGAAAAATCTGGATGAGATACTGGGACAGCTTAGCAATTGGCTAAACAAATGAGCTTGATGGACTGAATGGTCTGCTCTTGTTTGTCAAATTTATTATGTTCTTATGTAATTCTGGGTAACAGTCTTGTTTGAGTTTTACCTTTGTTTCTAGGATTGAAACCAGAAAGCACTTCTTTACTCAAAGAGTTGTGGGAATCTGAAACAAACTACTGAGGCATGCAGTTGAAGCAGTAACCTTGATAACCTTTAAGAAGTATCTGGATGACAGCTTATCTGTTAGCTGAGTTTGATGGACTAAATGGACTCCTATTGTTTATAAAATTTCTTATGTTCTAAACAATAACCTGCACTGTTTTTGACCGTTTCTCTTCTTGAAGGTAAAATCTTATATAATAAATTGAGCCAGGTAAAGAAAACAAAGTTGCCACAGAACAGACTTCAAGTTTCAGGCAAGTATGCATTGACCCCTCAATTTTGGATTTTTTTATCTTTCCAGTCATTTGTCAAACATTCTAGTGATCAGTGCCGATGTTAAACAACTGTGTTGAGTTTGGAAAAAAGTGGCAAAAGAGGCAGCAAAAAATAAAAAACACTTATGGAATTTCTGTTCCATACCATGAAGATGTCCATGTTAGGTTGACTGATAATCTTAAACTGACCCTATGGAAGTGTGAGTGGGCCCTTTAATGAACAACCTGTTCAGGGTTGTTTCCTGCCTTGTACTAAGTGCTTCCAGGACAGACATACAAAACCATACACTGGATTGAGTGGGTTGAAAAATAGAGATATTTTTATTTATTCTCACCTAAACCACTGCACAAAGATATCGATGAACATACAAAAAGAGCCTCTGGTAAAAAAAAAAAAAACAGAGGGAGGGGACACATGAACTTTATAAAAGGTTTACTGACTAATCAAGATGCCTCTTTATTGTAAGTAAAATGGCAACTGTGCCCTTGGAGAGTGCAACCAGTACCAATGTTCTTCTGCAATACGTCATCACTGTCTGGTTTCATAGGTTGTAATTAATCTATATATATTAAGGCCAAATACCACCGACTCACTCATCACGAAATCTCCCGAACCATGAGGACTATCAACTTGAAATTGTAATGTAGGTTACCCTTGGTCCATAGGTGCCTGCTAAGAAACTGGTTTTAAAAAATTTGGTGTCCAAGCGTTAAATTTCTTAAAGTTTTTTTAGACAAATCCGAGAGAGACTCATTGGGCTGCAGGGAGGGGGCTGGGGCCCTCCTCACTCACGTGTCTGCCTCGGGTCGTAACCTTAACTTCGCTTAATTAGTGAACGAGAGAACTACAGTAAACCCTCGTTTATCGCTGTTAATCCGTTCCAGACTCTACCGCGATAAATGAATTTCCGTGAAGTAGGATTCTTTATTTATAAATCTAATATTTTCGCAGTTAGGGTATAGAAAACCTGTTTACGACCTTCTAAATACATTTTTTAACATTATTAGAGCCCTCTAGACATGAAATAACACCCTTTAGTCAAAAGTTTAAACTGTGCTCCTTAAAAAGACAGAGATGACAGTTCTTTCTCACAATTAAAAGAATGCAAATATATCTTCCTCTACAAAGAAGTGCGTGTCAGGAGCAGAGAATGTCAGAGAGAGAGAGAGAGAAAAGCAAACAATCAAAAATCAATAGGGCTGTTGGGCTTTTAAGTGGAAGCACCACGATAAAGGGGCCGCAATGAAGGGATCAATGTGAAGGTAGTCTTTCAGCATTTTTTACAGGCACATCCGTATTTTCTAAGCAAACAGCCACTGTGCAAACAGCCCCTCTGCTCACACCCCCTCCGTCAGGAGCAGAGAATTTAAGAAAGAGTGAGAGAGACAGAGAAAAGCAAGCAATCTAAAATCAATACAGGCTGTTAGAGCTTTGAAGTGTGCGAAGCACCGCGCGGGAAGCATATCGTATATCATTAAGGAGTTCTAATTAATGCATAATACGTGCTCTGATTGGGTAGATTCTCAGCCATTTACAATTAGCGTCCCTTGTATGAAATCAACTGGGCAAACAAACTGAGGAAGCATGTACCATAAATTAAAAGACCCATTGTCCTCAGAAATTCGTGATCCAGCAAAAAATTGGTGATATATATTTAGATATGCTTACATTTAAAATCCGCGATGTGGTGAAGACGCGAAAGTCGAAGCGCGATATAACGAGGGATCACTGTACTTAACAGATTTCGATCTTTTTTTCTATAATTTGCTTGAACATTCTGGTTGATTTTGCAACTTCTTTCATTGCATTAAGAATCATAGTTCACTTGCAGGAGCGATATATTGATGTTAATCCGAGACAGAGGCTGCAGGCCGAGGGGAGGGAGCCCTCCTCACTGTCCTGTTTCACTAATACATGGGCTAAGCCACGGGGGATGGCTAATCACAGATATGAGATGTTTTACAGTGTCTAGTTATGATGGACATGTCCAGTGGGGTAGGACGGTGGTGTTGTGCCTTCAGATTCAAGTGAAGAAATTTGCGCGTGGTAAAGCATCCTCATTGTCTTTGCAACTTTGTCCATGTCCTTGGTGTGGCAATGTCTGCCTCAGCAACTTGATAGAGAAAAGCAGGACTTCTTCTGGTAACCTCATTGTGATAAGCTGACCTCCAAGGGCCTTGGAGCTGAGAGGCCTTTCCTGAAGTAACGGTTTTTCTCAAAACCTGAGTTCAGTCACTGGGATAAATAATATTTTGGAACAGCTCATTTTAGAATCGGTGCTTCCTGGTAAGTAGTATACTGAAGCTTATACTGTGGTCTATGTGTTCCATAAGATTTACACTTATATACATATCCTTCTTTTGAAATACTAGCCATAATACCAGCCAAAGACAAGTAACAAAATATTAAAAATATCTGCTATATCTTGTCCTATGTGTAGCTTCAGTGCCTTCTTTCTCTGTATTCACTTGTGTGTGAAAGTCTCTTCAGTGGTATTCCCTGTTTTAAGTGCATTGTTGTAAAGCCTCCTTCTCAAGCCCTGTCATTATTTTCAAGATGCCATTCTCTATCCTTTTTAAAACTTATTGTTTTCAAAGGCAACTCTTTCAGTGTGCCTCATACACCTTTCCTCCCCCTTGTGTGTTCCACACTCACACTTTGTATTTTGATTGAGACGCCAAAGCCATGCTGACCAATCACACTAACACTAAACTGACCAATCAAATTGATCAGAGGGCCTGGACTCAAAAAACTTAGTGTTTTATTATATAGCAGATTATTTTTTCTTATATAATACATATTTTATTTTACTTATGATTATTATGTTACATTGGTTACTTTCTTTTCCATTTTATATTTAATTGGTTTAGTCTTCTGCTTGAACTACAGTATTATGCAGAATTAGTGTGTTGATGATGTTGTACGGTATAGTGGGGGCTGAGTGAGTAGGAGAGCACAGCTGACATCACCAGGATGCACTCTGCTTCATATTGCTCATAGCCTGTCTCTCCACATACAGAAGAGTTCTGCTTTAGCTTATGCTGATAAGGGAGGATGATTCTATAGGCCCTTATAATCCAAGTGCCCTAGGTCCACAGCTGCCCACCAGCAGATACCACAGCGCAAATCTGCAAATTGAGGTGACTCCACAGCAATGAAGTCTTTCTTGGATACAGTGAGGAGAATCTATTTGTTCACAGAGATTTCAAACAAAAAGGGCTCGAAGCTCCTAGTAAAACTGATTAGATTATTGTGCCATAACAACTTTATCTTAAGGTTATAGAAAGCTTTACCATACCTTGGCACTTGAAAGCCAAAAAACCACTGGACTTGGACACACTGGGTCACTACAACCACTAACCTGTGGCTCACCATAACCTTCCAGTAACCCTCCATCCTATTAACTTCTGCATGCTTCAATGGCAAATGAAGACGATTATAATCAACATAATGGAGAATATTGTTAATTTATTATTGTTGTGGCTTTGAGGTGGCACTCTTCATGAAGCTACTTTTCCATAATCTGTTTCCCAACAGTAAACCAAGTCCACTCATAAAGCTAGTCATTCTCTATTTTACACACTCAACAACCCTTAGATTTTAAGATGGATTCAAGGGCATCTACATCCAAGAGCTCTAAAGAGAGAAAAACATCCAAATGGTATGTTCAATCCCTAAAGAGGGTGAAGATATGTATGCACCTAGATTTTAAGGGATGTTGTAGCTCCTGTCGTTTGAATCAGAGTCCACTTCTAGGTAAAGATCCATGCCTGCTTATAGGTGCATGAATGTTTCCATCAGAAACAAGCAAGAGTTCACCCTGCAGTTACAAGCTTAAGAACAATGACCTGCCAGGTGCCTCTTGGTCTGGCATAAGTCAATAAGGATTTCAGCTTTGATTATCACCTCTGGGTAATAAGAGAAGTTCAGAAGGCAAGCTAACCAAATGCTGACTGATGATAGAGTGGCAGAGTAGCTCTGTTGCCCAAGTTGTGGACAAGTGGCCAAAGACTGGTTTATTGAGGCCCAGAAAGACAACACTTTTCTTTGGGTTATTTCTTTGAAACTTTGAATTTTCCCTATATTTATACCTTCATTTTGTAATGTCTTGCATTAATAAATAATTACTTTTCATAAAAAAATTCATTTTTGATACTCTTTTTTTTCGCATTTAGGGCTCCAAACAGGAGTGATATCAGACCCACTTAACCCATGTTAGGTTTCTATTCTGGCATCACTAAATGCAAGGCATGCACATACCCACACTCCCACACGGCCAGTTTCAAATCACTAGTTAGCCTGTAATGTGCATCATTGGGAATCTGGACTCTACAACCAAACTAGCCAGCACATCCTTGCAAATACAGGGAGAAGGTCTGAACTCCATAAGATTAACTCAGAACACAATGTCTGTGAGCAAGTAGTACTCACCTCTGCACCATTAATAGATGCTGTTGTCACAAGTGTGATCACTGCACCACTCTAACAGAGACATACTGTAGTTCAAGAAGACACAAAAGAGCTGCGGACCAACAACTGGAAGTTTAACATGCCTGGTGCCCGTTATCTTCCCAGTGACAATGCTCACGGGTGTAACTCATATCACCAAGATACATTCTGGGTTTCACTACAGGTACATTCCTACAAGCAATTCCTGACCATTTGGTTCCAAATGATGTCCAGGGAGAAAGCAGAGATAGACTAACTAAAATACAAGCAAAGAAGGAAAATGAAAGTCATTCAAATGAGCCTGTTGATAATTAAGGATACACTACTTGTCATGAGTGATTTGTCAGACCTTTTTTTGTGTCTATTTTGTGGTAGATTGTTGTGGTGTGAGGCAGTTATTTTAGGTTCTCCCCTTCTTTCCAGAGTGGTGACAGTGACACAGCACTGCTGCTTATGTACAGATGATTATTTGCTGCCATTGTTTTGGCAATGCATACGCATATTAAGATCATCCCCATGAAATCAGAAAATCACTGCTCAGAGATGTCACCCATTCGAAACACTGCCTCCATCTTTATTTTATTGACCTTTGGTTCATCTGTCTTCTTTCAATTACAGCTGTACATCTTTCAACCACTCACATATCCAACTTTTCACCCAATTTGCAGATGTGTAGTTTTTCTAACTCAGTAACATCTGTCTTGTGAAGCATAACATATTGTTTTACAAGCGTGGAATCAAAGCAACTAGAGGAAGAGTAGCATCATTTCATCTTACAGTGATGCCAGTTCCAGAGTTCACATTTGTTGCAGTGCCAGTCACACACAAGTGACTGCTCATACTGGGTTGGTAATGTGTTGAGAGCTCACACAGATTATGCACACATAAATTGTTCAAAATCACTATGAAATCTGGACTGGTAAATATGGTGGTTGGCAATGCAAAAGTAATTGTATTGAATTATTCCACACTGTGAAATGAAATATTTTAATGGGACTATCCAACATCCAAGAGGTGATGTGATCATTTCAAAGTATCCCCTAAATATATCAAGCTAAAGCTATTCAAAATGGGACACAATCGAAATATGTTGGAATTCATTTCAGCAAGCTATCCATTTTCTAACCTGCTTAATCCAATTCCAGGTCACAAGGGGCAAAAGCTTATCCTGCCAGCGCTGTGCACAAGGCAGGACCCAACCCAGTAGACTACCAGTCCATTTCACCAAGTCCTGTGGCAAACTCACATCCTACTTTCACAAGAAAGAAAGTTTACATCAATCAAACCTCATCCACTGGGAGACTAAATACTAAATGACACAACATATTTTAGGCTAGTAGATGAAGGCTATGCAGACCTAATCTTTGCCTTTGAGGATTTTGAAGACATCGATTAAGTTGATCAAATAGGATTTGGTCTGTTAAAAGATGAATCATGTCCTTGTGGACACCAGTGAAAATTAAGGGGAAGTGCATTCAAGACAGAAAGCAGGAAACACATGCTCTCATAAAGGGCTGTGGGAATCTGGAACAAATTAGTGAGTCATTTAGTTGAAGCAGAAACCCTGACAGCTTTTAAAAAGTATCTGAGTGAGATATTTGAAGAGCTTAGCTATTAGATGTCCCATGGAATTTGATGGACTGAAAGTTCACCTATCATTTTTAAATTTTCTTATTTATTTAATGGTAAAGATCATCCAGATGGAAGCATTAAATTATAATATATACATAATCAATGGAGTTTTTGGCATTAAAATTCATACCAGAATTTTCCATTATATTTGAAGACTGTTAACATTAATTTAACTAATAATATATGTCCCTCTTTGGTAATAACTAGCTAGACATGCAATTTCATGCACTTTTCACATCACACAAAATCAATCATACAATGGGATGTTAAAGCCTTGCCTGTCTCGATTGACATCAGATCATTACAATACCCTCTGACATTGTCTTGATCTGATAAAATACAGTAATAAAGTTCTAAATGCTAAGTACAGTGAGAGCCTTACAACTACCTGCTGTTGTAGAAAATCTACTGGCTCAACTGCACAAAACTAAAAAAGCAACACCTCAAATTTAGAATCGTGGTGAGGTGAAAAAAAACAAGGGAATAGCATGCAGATCACAATTACAACTCAGTTTTTTGTAAAGAGCTCTTCACTGAGGACAGGCACAGAGTGTTGTGAACAATTCTCAGGTAAAATACAAGTATAGATGACAGTAATTACTAAATACAGCACTGGTACACACATAAAACAAATTAAAAAAACAAAAAACAAAGACCAAGCGCAAGGTAAACTATTGATTAAGTATAAATAGAAATCAACAATATCTGTTGTAAAAATATGACGGATGATAAGATAATGATTTGGGGCACCTCAAAGGCAAATCTTATATAAATGAATGGTAAACAATGAAAAAAACAGCAAAATGACAATAGTTCTTTTCAGACTGGAGTCAAGACAGTGACTGCTTCAAAGATGGCAGCACCAACCCTTAAGAGGTAGCCATACCAGAAGGGGCAGGGCCAGGACATCATGACCCGGAAGTGACATCGCTGGAACTGCCGGTCATCTGATCTGTAGGAGAGAAAGGAGGAGAAGCATTAGGTAACAGTGCTATCCCTCAACTTGGGGTGTAATTAGCATTAGATAACCCTTCATGTGGGCGGCACGGTGGCACAGTGGTAGCACTGCTGCCTTGCAGTAAGGAGAACTGGTTCCCTGAGTGGAGTTTGCATGTTCTCCCCGTGTCTGTGTGAGTTTCCTCCGGGTACTCTGGTTTCCTCAAACAGTCCAAAGACATGCAGGTTAGGTGCATTGGCAATCTTAAATTGTCCCTAGTGTGTGCTTAGTGTGTGTGTGTGCCCTGCGGTGGACTGGCACCCTGCCCGGGGATTTGTTCCTGCCTTGCGCCCTGTGTTTGCTGGGATTGGCTCCAGCAGACCCCAGTGACCCTGTGTTAGGATATAGCGGGTTGGATGATGACTGACTGACTGACAAAGCCTTCAAGTTCTCTCTCAAGCACACAAGTGTGACACTGCCCATTAAAAAACTGATGAACTTTGGTGATTTGATAATGCAGTAGATTAAAATTGTAAGTTGTGAAAGTCAAAAACAAAGTCACACTCCTAGAGAACTCAGCCAACTGGTGTCTATCCATTCCTGGGTTTTCCATATCTGGCCATCCAAGCTGATGTGAGAATCTTTCCATCTGATGATTCCAATGCTCCTTTATTCAAAATTACTTTTCCATACACAGGAGCATAACCTGGCAGAAGAGAAACAGAATTGAGGAAGGCTAGTAATGTTTTCAAAAATAATGTACCACATTTTTCTGTACAAATTACTAACAAACAGAGATGCAATATGCACAGCTAATCAGCGGCTCTGCTTCAGGGTATTCTAGAGTAAAGTACTGAGTCTTTTAACCATGTTAGAACATTAGAACACTCTAGACGAGAACAGGCCATTCAGCCCAACAAAGCTTGTCAGTCCTATCCACTTATTTCTTCCAAAAAAACATCAAGTCGAGTTTTGAAAGTCCCTAATGTCTTACTGTCTACCACACTACTTAGTAGCTTATTCCAAGTGTCTTTCATTCTTTGTATAAAGAAAAACTTCCTAATGTTTGTGCGAAATTTACCCTTAAGTTTCCAACTGTGTCCCTGTGTTCTTGATGAACTCATTTTAAAATACAAGTCTCGATCCACTGTACTAATTCCCTTCATAATTTTAAACACTTCAATCATGTCACCTCTTAATCTTCTTTTGCTTAAACTGTAAAGGCTCAGCTCTTTTAATCTTTCCTCATAATTCAACCCCTGTAGACCTGGAATCAGCCTAGTCACTCTTCTCTGGACCTTTTCTAGTCCTGCTATGTCATTTTTGTAGCCAGGAGACCAAAACAGCACACAGTACTCAAGATGAGGCCTCACCAGTGCATTATAAAGCTGGAGCATAACCTCCTTGGACTTGTACTCCACACATCGTGCTATATATCCTAACATTCTGTTAGCCTTCTTAATGGCTTCTGAACACTGTTGGGAAGTTGATAGCTTAGAGTCCACTATGACTCCTAAATCCTTCTCATAAGGTGTACTCTCGATTTTCCGACCGCCCATTGTGTATTCAAACCTAACATTTTACTTCCTATGTGTAATACTTTACATTTACTGACATTAAATTTCATCTGCCACAAATCTGCCCAATTCTGTATGCTATCCAAGTCCTTCTGTAATGATATAACGGATTCCAAATTATCTGCTAATCCACCTATCTCGGTATCATCTGCAAACTTAACCAGCTTGTTACTAATATTCCAATCTAAATCATTTATATATATCAAAAATAGCAGCGGCCCTAGCACTGACCCCTGTGGAACACCACTCTTAACATCGGCCAGTTCTGATGAGGTTCCTCGCACCATCACCCTCTGCTTCCTGTGTCTGAGCCAATTCTGCACCCATCTAAAAACATCACCCTGAACTCCCACTTCTTTTAATTTGATGCCCAACCTCTCATGTGGCACCTTATCAAATGCTTTCTGAATGTCCAGATAAATAATATCATATGCTCCACTTTGATCGTATGCTTTTGTTGCAACCTCATAGAATTCCAACATGTTGGTAAAACACGACCTCCCTCTTCTGAACCCATGCTGACTGTTCAGAATAACTCCTGTCCTTGCCATTTGTTGCTCAATCTTATCCTTAATAATTCCTTCCATTAATTTTCCTGTGATGCATGTTAAGCTTACTAGCCTATAGTTGCTTGGATCTGCCCTGTTACCCTTTTTATATAATGGGATGATATTTGACATTTTCCAGTCCTTTGGAATCTCTCCAGTGCACAGTGACTTCCTAAAAATATGTGTCAAGGGTTTATATATGTACTCACTAGCCTCCTTAAGAACACGTGGATAAATATTATCTGGGCCTGGTGATTTGTTTGATTTCATCTTATTTAATCTGAGCAGCACTTCTCCTTCCAGCCTAAATTTAAAAGCTGAGAACGAGGGGACATCTGTTACTGTAGCAGGCAGACCAAAAGCTTGACCTCCCACTGTTATTTTATTAATCCTTGCAATCATAAGCAGGTTGGCATCTTGAGATTTTAAAGTGCGCTCTGGTTTGTAAGTAATGATAAGTTTAGATAAGTAAGCAGAGCCTTGGCTATTTAAGGCTTTATAAGTTAAAAGGAGGTTTTTGAAACCAGCCCTAAGCTTAACTGGGAGTCAATGTAAGGACTTGAGAACTGGAGTTATATATTTGTATTTTCTGGTCTGGGTAATAATACTTGCAACAGCATTATGAATTAACTGAAAGCTGCATAAAGAATGATTTGAGCAGCCATTGAATAACACATTACTACAGTCAGCCCTACTAGAAGTAAATGCATGAAATAATGTCTCAGTGTCCTGCATATTTAGAAAACATCTTAATCTTGCAACATTTTTAAGATGGAAAAAAACGTTTTGGATAGTGTTGTATTTTATATAATGTGCTACTGTCAAAGATAATGTCTAGATTGCTAATTCAGTACAATCAACTGAATTAAAGAGTGACAGAATATTGTTGCAGTCTGCATCATTTCCTTCAATAATTAACATTTCAGTTTCTGTCTGTATTCAGAAACAAGTAGTTATCCTCCATCTACTATTTCTAACTCACTAACACAATAAATTAAGAGCAGCATCAGAGAAACATCATTTGGTTTAAAAGAAAGGTCTAACTGGGTGTCATCTGCATATAAGTGAAAAATAATGTTATGTTTTCTAACAACAGTTCCTAATGGAAGCATGTAAAGTGAAATCAGTAAAGGTTCTGGTACTGAGCCCTGCAGAACACCATATTTAACTTCTGAGTGTAATGATGGAATACTGTGAGCACATTTCTGTACGTACTGGTAATAATTTGATAAATAAGAACTAAACTAAGCAAGGACAGTGTAATTTTACAGCCTGTGTAGTGAAATAGAATGATCAATGGTGTAAAACGCTATGCTCAATTTGAACAAAATAAATACAGTATATATAAAAATATATATGGAAGCCCACTTTTTGGTCAATTGCAAACTGACACTATTGCAATAATCAAAAATGTCTTGAAATCACTTGGGTCCCAATGGCTGAAAAGGCTATTCGCATAGCCTAATTCTAATTTCAATTTATTTTCAATATCCACACCATCAAGCCACAATGAGACCTCTGTATACCTTGGACTTTTGTAGCCCTAAATGGTAAGGGTCTCATAGGCAGCTTTGCATAAAAAGGCAACAAGGTCCAAATCCTTCCATTCAGGGTCTATGTGCTACCACAAAATGAGTTCTAGAGGAATGACTATGTTCCTGTCAGTCTTTAATTCTAAAGCAATGCCATGGTCTTCTCAACCTGGAAGCATATGCTACCATCTGTTAGGACTGAAATGGTGTGTTCTTTCTGCCAACCCATCATGGCTTCACTCACTCACCATATGAAGGTTCAGACCATACTGTAACCAGGAGGGTCACTTGCCCTTGGGCATCCTAGAGGGAACATTAGCTGACTCTTTTCAAGTTCCACTTTGCTCCCTTATTCTGCCTCCTTAGTACTGTTGACCTTAAATGGCAGTGATTACATGCACAGGGCATACTACCCTCTGGCAGTGCTCCTCACTGAAGTACATGACTAATGCCAATGTGACTTTTAGGGTATTGCTAGGCTGTGTTCCTGTCATAGGTCATCCTTTCCACCTTGGTGACTCCTTGCTCACTAGGAAAACCCCATCACAATATATTTATGTATACAATATTCAACTAATATAATCTATACTATAATTCATATACATGCATATATTGAGTATATCTATCCTGTATATATATCTATGTATATTTTCATTTGCATTACAGTTTATACTGACTTAAATGCTTTTATTATTTGAATTAAAAGGTGTTATATTCATCAATACCCATAACAAATTACAACAGCAAATTAAAAAGTACATTTCATGTTATATTTTAATTGTTGGGTGTTACTTTTTTATTCTTTTTGTATTTTTTTTTAGTTGACAACGACAATCAGCATTTAGACCTTGAGACCTGCCAACCAAGGTGATTTCAAAAAACGGTAAATGCTAATGGCTGAATGACACAAAGCACATGCAAAGAATCGCATGCTAAATGTTTCTCTTTCTCTTCAAAGACATATTGAAATGTGTTGCCTGGGCAACACTGCAGTTGATTTTGCATTGAATTTTAGAATTTCTTAAAATTTAAAAATATTTAACTTTTCAATGCTGTGATGACTATTATTAATATAAAGTTTTGATGCCAATACAAATTCATTTAATATTTGGTGAAGTTAAGCAAAGTGTTTGGCTGGTCATATCTGCTATTTTTTAATTTGCCTTTAATTGTTTGAACTTTACTAGTCTGACTTCATAGCCCCAAGTTGTAGGTATTGCTACACCTCACAAAATCTCAGTACAGGTGGAGTAGTTAACTTTGAAGGACCTAAACTTCAGAAAACAGCTCTGTTACAGACAGATTGGATGGATAAAATGAAGTCAGGCATTTCTATTAAGTGATCTGAGTGAGAAGAGTACAGTAGCAGGACACTGAAGCCCAGTTTTGGCATTTGAAAATGTTGAAGGAGAAAATTCTAAATGGAGTGCAGACATTTGAGAGAGTGGAGGAATGGTGGAAGAATAACAGCAATGCTGTTTTGACAGTAAGTTGAAGAGATGTTAGGGAGGATGATAAGAAGGAACCCACCTGTGGACAAACTGACATGGTGGTGGAACCTACAGTAGAGCTGCAGGATATGATAAAGGCTAAAGAAGGAGACAAAAAAGACATGATACCAATCAGGGAGGGAGGAAGATAGAGAAATGTATAGGTAGACAAACAAGGAGACACAGAGGGCACTGGCAAGATCCAAGGCACACGCTTTGGTGGAGGTATATGAAAAATTGGAGACAAATGAGGGGGAGAGATTTTCAGAATAACGAAGGATTGGAACAAGACTTGAAAAGATTTTAGTCAGATAAAGATGAGCAAGCTGTGGTCTTACATGAGTATTATAGGATCAAGCATAGATGGAAAACATAGTTTGAAAAGCTTTTCAATGAAGATGGTAGTATTGGGGATGGAGTGCCAAAAAAAAGTCTAGTACCAAGAATAAGGAGAGTGGAAGCAAAACAACAACACAACAACAACATTTATTTATATTGCACATTTTCATACAAAAAGTAGCTCAAAGTGCTTTACATACTGAAGAAAAGAAAAATAAAAGACAAAATAAGAAATTAAAATAAGACAACATTAGTTAACATAGAAAAGGAGTAAGGTCCGATGGCTAGGGTGGACAGAAAAAACAGAAAAAAAACTCCAGACAGCCGGAGAAAAAAAAAAATCTGCAGGGGTTCCAGGCCACGGGACCGCCCAGTCCCCTCTGGGCATTCTACCTAACATAAATGAAATAGTCCTCTTTGTAGTTAGGGTTCTCAAGGAGGCATCAATAGGACTGAAGAATGGAAAGGCAACAGGACTGAAAGAAATACAAGTGGAAGTGTGGAGGAGTTTAGGGAAAGAGGGAATCTAAATATCTATGAATAGGAGAGAATACCAGAGGAGTGGAAGTGCAGTGAGATTGTACCCATTTATAAGGAGAATGGTGATATACAGAACGGTGGAAACTATAGAGGAGTAAAGCTGATTTCAAAGATAATGAGAATTTTGAAAATGGTTGAAGAGAGAAGGTTCATGGGAGGTGCAGCTTAGTTTTATACCAGGGAGAGGAAGAACTGATGCAATGTTTGCATAGAGAAGCATTGAGAAAAACAGAAAGGCTTCCTTATGGTGTTTATTGACTTGGAGAAGGCTTATGATAGAGTGCCAAGTCAAAGGGCCTGGAAAGTTCATGCAAGAAAAAGTATGTGAAGATTGTCAAGGATATGTATGAGGGAGTGAAGGCCTGGGTTAAAGGCTGTATTGTGGTAATAGACAATACTCTAGTTAGAGTAGGTCTGCACCAGGGTTCCTTATCTCTTTGATCGAGATGTGGATGTGTTGATTTGTGGGATAAATGACCAATCCCCCCTGTGCATGCTTTTTGCTGATGACATTGTGTTGCATAATGCCAGACAAGGGGAAGTGGAAAGGAGGATGCAAGAATGGAGAAGAGCTTTATAAGATAGGGCATTAAAGATAAATAGAAAGAAAACAAAAGATTTGAGGTTTAATGATAATCAGACATTAGCCTGCAGGGAAAGCTATTTAAAAGAGTTTAAGTTAAGTTTAAATATCTGCAATCAGTGGTGGCCCAAAATGGAGAATTACATGCAAAGATAACCTATAGAGTGAATTGTGAATGGAACAATTGGATGAAGGTTAAAGGTAAGGTTTTTAAGACAGTGGTAAGACCAGCAATGATGCGTGGGGATGAGACATAGGTAGTTAATGGGATGTAGATAGATAGATAGATACTTTATTAATGGAGTTACAGAAAAGGTCAGAATATGAAATGAGACAATCAGAGTTACAAGAAAAGTGTGTGAGACATCTGAGAAAGCACAGGAAAGGAGGGTGAAGTGGTATGGACATGTGGTGAGGAGACACAACAAATGTTTGGGCAAAAGAGTGATGGGAATGGAAGCACAGGGGAAGGGAAAGTGAGGGAGGCCAAAGCAGAGGTAGGTGGATAAAGTAAAAGAAGATCTGAAGGGAAAAGGTTTGACTGAGGAGAAGATGAGGGATGGAAATGTATCGAGAGGTTGATCAAGAACATCGACCCCACAGAGATGTGGGAAAAAATGAAGAGGAAGTAAAAGAAAAAGAAAGTCTATACTCTTACCTCTACTATACTCTATTTGGCAATCAACATTCACACAGTAACAAAACTACATATCATTTGGAACATCTGCACAGGCAAAATTACTTATTGTCTATTTCATAAATAAACCATTTATTCAGATTGAGGTGAGGGAGAGGAAGGTCAAACAGGGTTTGATTGGGAATTATAGTGAATTTCTACCAAAAGCAGCTGCCTGAATTTGTAATGATTTGTCATTTTTAGATAATGTGCCATTCATGAAAATTTTCAAAATATTTCATCAAAAATATAAAGTAAAAAATAAAATAAAGAATTGGCAATTCTACAAACTCTGTAATAATCCTATTCAATTAAAATGGTTTCTGATTTGCCACTGATCATCCATTTCAGAATTTGATTGAGATAAATAAGTTGAGTTCTTGCTGGGTTAAATGATGCGTATTGTTGTAATTTAGCACTTCATCAGCACAAGTGCTCGTCCTGTCTGCCAAAGTTCTCAGTGATGAAAAGTTCAAGAAAAAATAAATAAATAAAAAGGAGGAAGATCCTTTTGTCCCAGAAGTGCATCTCTTAATGCTCTGTCAGTTGTATATGAAATACTTACTGTTGAAAATACAAGTGCCATTTTCAAATAAAGTTTCTTGATTTTATGGCCAATTAAATACTTAGGAAATTTGCATGCCCAGCTGAAATGTTTCTAAATAGGCAAATCAGGACAAGTTCAAGCAGCTGTTTTTTAAACTGAAGTGCTAAATTATTGCCATCAGCTCCATTTATCCCCACCCAGAAATCTCAGGCCATATAATCATTTCAGGAAGCAGTAATCAAGGAAGATCAAACGGGCGCAGGATGGCCTTGTCCAGCCAGCACAACTGTTCAGACATTTCTTGCTCAGTAACATCAAGTCCAATGATGGAATGTTTTCAAAAGCTTTTAATTCTTTAAGTGGAGTGAACCCCATATCAGTCATAATAAGAAGCAGGAAAAGGCAGAAATCAAGAGTATTGCTGCCATGCAGCTCCATCAGCCCGAGTTTGATTCCTAGTGTAGTCACTGAGGTTACACATTCTCCATATGACACATCACGGTAAGTTCATCTTACAAATCCACATATTTGGTTAATTGCTTTCACCAATCCATGTGACACTGCATGTGTATAGTGTGGCAGGACCATGGGGAAATTACGCTAACCCCACAAAGAAGATGCTCTAACTAGCAATCCAACCAAGTGCTCTGACGTAGCTCTGCCGTTTGGTGTGCTTTTTTACTGCACTAATGTATCAAGACAGGCAATATTCAAAAAATATTTGTTAGGATTTGCTCAGCTGGTGCATGTACGATTTTGTAAAATGCCTTCAACCTTCAGGGTGAATTGAACACTGAGACTTTTCTTAGGCATATTAGTAAAGGCCCATCTTAAAAACTCAAATGCCTACCTCATATACAGAATGAGGTTATTGCATTTAAATAATGCATCTCAATTTTCATTATTGTGGGAAGAAAAATACTGAAGCCACCAAAATAAAAACGGTTGATGTGGATCCGCTGATGTCAATGAGTCCTTTGAGACTGCAAGTAACGCTCACCTTGATGCTAAATTACAGTAACATTTATCACGGATGTCACTAACAATGGCATTTCTTCCATCTTTACATTACAATACAGGGGCCTCAAATTAAACATCAACAGTGTAGTATTTGAATTCTGATGGATGTGTCCAGTTTATTCAAAATAGAGTACACACAATTAACTGCAATAAGTGAGTAATGATTAACAAGCACATATTTACTTGAATGCGTTTGTTAATCCTATGGCTGCTTGGTCATTGTCTGTGTGGGGTTTGAATATTCTCCCTGTGCCTCTGTGGCTTTTCCTCCCGCATACAGAAGGATATGAAGGTTAAGTTAAATGGTAATTGGTTGACGTGTGACAGGACCCTACATTAGACCGGCGCCCTGCCCAGAGCTGTTTGCTGCCTTGTACCCAATGTTGATTTATGCTTTTAAAACGTTAGTCTTTTTAAAGAGTTCTTAAAATGATGAGATTTCATATAATTTATCTATGCCATCACCTTATCAGTTAATTCTAGATCTATATGCTTTTTTTCCATTCTTCAATTAATATTGATTTTTCAATGAGTCAGCAAATGCATGCAATGTTTTTTTAATTCAGAATTTTGTAACAACTGCATGAGCATGGTAAAGGTGCTATATAAATAAAATGTGTTATTATTATTATTATTTGACTTAATAACTGAAAGCAGAACATTTCCTTTGTGAAGATGACACATGGGTAGTGTTCCTGCCTTGCGGCTCCACGACTCTGGGTTCATGCCCCACAAACCGTATGGAGTCTGCACATTTTCCCTGTGTCTTTGTGGCTTTTCTCCATCCAGCCAAATTTACTCCCATTTCAAAGATGGGTAAATTACCCAGATTGGTGAATCTAAACTGAAGTGAACTGCTCTAGTCCTGCTTCATGTCTAATGCTGTCATGACGGGTTTGAGAACCATGTAAATGGGCTTTTGGTTATAGGGTCATTATTGTCAAGTGTGCAGAGTAAACTCATTTTATTTGTATTTCTTTTCTTGTAACTATTTTTTTAACATCTTATAACACACTTTTAGCTAAATCCCATGTATGAATTAAATTTTGTAACTTGCTAATTAACATGCCATGTTACCACGCTCCTGCACCAGGATTAGATGACTATAAATACCTTAGTACAAAACTTATTCATTCTGAAAACTCTCATGATACATTTTGTCATGACCAAGCAAAATAACAAAAAGCAGACAATGTTGAAGACACTGAGTGATGAAGGCAATATTTACAGATAATTATAGTGACTAATGGAAAGATGCTGTCAGTTTCAACACTGTGGGAGGCTGGGTGGAGCAAACACATATAGGGAAACTGGAAGGCCAAAGCCGGCACAGAAAGACACCAATTTAGCACTGGCAAAGAGCCAGCCTGGCCATAGCAGAGAGCCGTGCAACCAAGTGGACGATCATTGACACAGAAGCCCTAAATAAGTCTTTGTATGGAAAGTCTACTGCTGGGGCTCTGATGTTTGATGGTAAAAAACAAAACAAAACAAGAATAAATCATCCATATAAAATTTAGTGTAAGTAGGCTTGTGAAGCTGATGGATAAGCTTTTGATTTGAATGAGAGCATGTAATCGGTATCCTGTCCAGGGTTGGTTCAATTCATTATTTTCAGTGTTGCCAGGATAGGCTGAATGCAAGATGAAGAATTAGAGAATAGAGAGATGTACAGGGGTAAATCAAAAAGTAAAGGCAAGTTGAAAATTACACAGTAACCACGATAAGTAGAAGGTGAAACAATGCAACATTTATAACATACTGGTGAGGCCTCATCTGGCGTACTGTGTACAGACAGATTTGGTCTCCAGACCAAAGAATCAGGTGTGGTCTCCCCTAGAGTTTATCGTAAACTCAGATATGGGGATCGATGTTTGAGGAGTAAACGACTAGACAAGGCATTATATTCTTAAATTATGTACATTAAATTATCATCAACAGCAAATCAAATGAAATTAATAATATATTGAATAATTATTATAAAAGTAAAGTTGAATAAATCACAATCTGCATCTGCATGAATAAAAAAGTACCATTTCCGGTTAGTAGAAATAGCTCAAAAGTTGACAGAAACCTACATTTTGTACCTAATATTTGTGTGCAAAATTTGGTTGACCTAAGTGAAAACATACTCAAATTATACATCCTTTAGTGAATTTCAGCAGGTTTCACTCCCTCTGGTTTGATTTTTTTATCAAAGAGTTTGTGAGGTTGTTCTCAGTGTAACAGAAGTACTGGGTACACATCACCGAGTCACCTTTCACACATTTCTACATAAGTTGCTTATATTTTTTACTTTTATGAACCCAAATATCATTTCCTTTACCCGCTTCGATTTCAAGGAGCAGAAGAAGTGATCAGCTGTGACTGAGGCTTGAAGAACATACCATACAGTCACAGAGACGTATTTGGGATGGGAGTGGAGGCAGAAGCCAGCCTGTTAAGATGTAATGGGAAAATAAACAATATAATTACTATGTATTGAATAAATACAGCATATAATTAACAAATTGAATAAATACATTCACCTATAATGTCATATATTCCTTATTCTGTAATACTTGGTGAACTACCCAGCATCTGACCCTGCACCATTCTGTGTCCTACAGTGGAGTTCACTTACTTTGGAGTGCATGACTGCAGGTGTTTCAGAGTTTTACCATAAGAAGCTGCTGTTGAACAAGTAAAAGAAAAAAAGACATACAAGCTAAAGTAACCATTCTCAAAGTAACATCCATCCATCCATTATCCAGCCCGCTATATCCTAACTACAGGGGTCTGTTGGAGCCAATCTCAGCCAACACAGGGAGCAAGGCAGGAAACAAACCCTAGGCAGGGCGCATACACTAGAGACAATTTACAATCGCCAATGCACCTAACCTGCATGTCTTTGGATTGTGGGAAGAAACCCACGCAGACACAGGGAGAACATACAATCAACCAATCAATCAACATTTATTTATATAGCACATATTCATACAAAAAAAATGTAGCTCAAAGTGCTTTACAAAATGAATAGAGAAATAGAAGACACAATAAAAGATAAACATAAGTCAACATTAATTAACATAGAATAAGAGTAAGGTCCGATGGCCAGGGTGGACAGAAAAACAAAAAACTCCAAAGGCTGGAGAAAAAAATAAAATCTGTAGGGGTTCCAGACCAAGAGACTGCCCAGTCCCCTCTGGGCAATCTACCTAACATAAATCAAACAGTCCTCTTTGTATTTAGCGTTTTCATGGAAGGACCTGATGATGATGGTCACGTAGACTCCTGGCTTTCAGTCCATCAATGTTGGTGCATCATGATGCTTTGAGTAGGTGGTGGTGGCGCAGGCCGCCACCACAAAAAAACCGGAAAAAGAAACAGAAGAGAGTAGGGGTCAGTGGATTTTAGAGCCACCATGAATAGTTATTATGAAGAATTGAACATACAGAGTATCAGTATTAAGTTAAAGTGAAGTTATAAAAAGGCCATGTTAAAGTAATGTGTTTTCAGCAGTGTTTTAAAGTGCTCTACTGTATTTGCCTGGCGAATTCCTATTGGCAGGCTATTCCAGATTTTAGGTGCATAACAGCAGAAGGCCGCCTCACCACTTCTTTTAAGTTTAGCTTTTGGAATTATAAGGAGACACTCATTTGAAGATCTAAGGTTACGATTTGGAATATAAGGTGTCAGGCATTCCGATATATAAGATGGAGCGAGATTATTTAAGGCTTTATAAACCATAAGCAGTATTTTAAAGTCAATCCTGAATGACACAGGCAACCAGTGTAGTGACATCAAAACTGGAGAGATGTGCTCGGATTTTTTTTTCCCAGTTAGGATTCTAGCAGCTGCATTCTGCCCTAGTTGCAAATGATTGATGTTTTTTTTGGGTAGTCCTGAGAGGAGTGCGTTACAGTAATCTAGTCTACTGAAAACAAATTAATTAATTTCTCAGCATCTTTCAATGATATAAGAGGTCTAACTTTTGCTATGTTTCTTAAGTGAAAAAATGCTGTCCTAGTGGTCTGATGAATATGCGATTTAAAATTCAGATTACAGTCAACGGTTATCCCTAAATTTTTTACTTCCGTGTTAACTTTTAATCCTAGTGCATTAAGTTTATTTCTGATAACCTCGCTGAATCCATTATTGCCAATTACCAAAATTTCAGTTTTCTCTTTATTTAGTTTGAGAAAATTACTATTCATCCATTCAGAAATACCAGTAAGACATTGTGTTAGTGAATCGAGAGAGTCGGAGTCATCAGGTGCTATTGATAAGTACAGCTGTGTGTCATCAGCATAGCTGTGGTAACTCACGTTGTAACCTGAGATAATCTGACCTAACGGAAGCATATAGATTGAGAATAACAGCGGACCCAGGATAGAGCCTTGTGGAACACCATATCGGATATCATGTGTCTTTGAGATTTGATTACCACAACTCACAAAGAATTTTCTCCCTTGCAGGTAGGATTCAAACCAATTTAAGACTGTGCCAGAGAGGCCCACCCATTGACTAAGGCGATTTCTAAGAATATTATGATCAATGGTGTCAAATGCAGCACTCAGATCTAAGAGGATGAGAACAGATAAATGGCCTCTGTCTGCATTTACCCGCAAGTCATTTACTAACACAAACTCCACACAGGGAGTACCTGGGAAGCAAACCTGGGTCTCCCAACTGCAAGGCAGCAGCACTACCACTGCACCACCATGCTACCCGAAGTAACATTGAAACAGTAAATTAATTTATAATTGGAGTCTCACAGAAAATTTCATTGTTTTAAGATAGATGACTTACCAAATTCTGCAATGCTTCTCAATGGGAGATTTTTAAACCGCAAAACTGTGTACAG
Organism: Polypterus senegalus; assembly: GCF_016835505.1. Classification (NCBI taxonomy): domain Eukaryota; kingdom Metazoa; phylum Chordata; class Cladistia; order Polypteriformes; family Polypteridae; genus Polypterus; species Polypterus senegalus. The sequence goes on along the minus strand of NC_053154.1, from coordinate 58,562,050 downwards.
TGTGCCATATTTAAAATATCGTAAGAAAACAAAAACTGTTTTGACAAATTTTCTTGAAGTGTCCAGTTTCAACAAAATCAGTCCTCTGGGAGCCAAGTAGTTTCATGCAGAAAGACAGACAAACAGACAGACAGGGCTATCACAGTAGGCACTTTTTGCATTTAAACTGAATACAACAAAAAATGAATGGATGAATACATTCTAAACATTACTGTATAATGTCAAACCTGCTTAATACGGAATCAAAAATTAACCTCACCTTTACATTTTTGATTATGTGGGAGGAAAATCAGAGTAGTTAGAGGTAAAGTCTAGGGCAAGGATTCTTAAACTTTTTAAAATGAGTACCCAAATAAGAAAAGAAATACCATACTGGATTTCAAGAAGAGGATTATATGACATACATAGACAAATAACAACGTACATATAATAAAAAACAGTAACATTTTTGTTTCCACTCACGCATATTTCTCACATGAGTATTCATTCATCCATCCCTTATCCAACCCGCTATATCCTAACTACAGGGTCACTGGGGTCTGCCAATCCCAGCCAACACAGGGCGCAAGGCAGGAAACAAACCCCGGGCAGGGCACCAGCCCACCGCAGTCACATGAGTATTACTAAAAGAAATGCAGAAAGCAACCATATTGTTAATAAAGCAAGTTCTAAGTCAGGCATCATCCATGTTGTTTATTCTCAGGCCACGCACTATTGCTGTAAATAGTATGCTAAGTAAGAGGTGGTATATCATTAGACACAGAATTTGCTCTTGGACGATCTTGGCTAACTTTACAACAAAATCACATGTAGACCCATCACAAGCATTTCCATGACTCAATAGACTCATAGTGTAAGAAGCATTGCTCTGCAGACATGGTAAGAATGTGCAAACTCCATATACTGTAAGCCCAGGATTTAACCTTAGGATGCTACGCGGGAACAGCAGTACTCACTGTACCACTGTGCCACACTACAAAGGTTAATAAATGAAGATAATTATGTAAAGTATTTGGATAGATGAGTAGACAAAGATAATTATTTATAAAATTAAAACATTCATGATAAACCACATTTGTTAGCAGAAGAAAATATAGCCTTCTACAAAGTCCGTTTTTATAAGAAGATTGTAAACTTTTACAGTGGATTTTAGTGCTGATACAGAATGTGTGATACTGACAGACAACTTACATTATGCTGTGCAAAAACGGCCTGAGGATTTATCAGGAATACTGTTTTGAGGCTACGGACCTTTCATAAAGGTTGCTACAGGGTAAGCAGGCTGCTGCGGGATGTTTGATTTTAGAACTTTGAAAAAGATTCTAATGCAGGCAGAGATCCAGTACAGTCAAGTCAGATAATGTGATGTGCTGACAGGAGCCTTATAGATTTTTTTTAAGAAACCAAACTCCTTCGGTATGCCCTTTATTGCATTAATTCTGCAGAGGGTCCCTGTATGTAGACTTAAAGAGTGTAGTCTTCTGAGAGATTCATTTTGTGTGCAACATTCAATTGGGTCCTGAGGTTTAGAGCAGTACTCACCCAGCCCTGCCAGAGGTGCTGCTATGAATGAATGAAATACAAGTTCTATGGTTAAGCCTTACATGGAGATAAAAAAGTTCTGTTTAATTGTGCAAAAACCTGTGAATTGTCAAATTAAACAGGGACAATGAATTGTGAAAGAGTATCAAGTTGTGAATTAGAGAAAGCCCATCTGTGCATGTGTGTTTTTGCAGCTGGAGATTAAATATGGGCTTGCAACCTAAAAGCGGCACTTTTAAGAGCCATGCACCATGCATGCAGAAAACCTTCTGTTGAAGTAACTCAGCAAAATTTATACATAGAACAGGGTTGTGGATTGGATGGATGTGAGAAAAATGCAACTGAAAACACTGGCAAGAAACAAAAATGCTATCGTATAGATGAGAAATGACTGCTTCCCAGTCAGAAATTCCACATGAATGTCCTTTCACATGAGAGCTCCGAGTCTGATAATTCTGGAGAAAACGTTCCTCTATGAATCAGTGGATTTGTGATGTAAATATTTTACTTTCACCTAATTCTACTTATAAAACAAAAAATAATAATTGTGGTAAAATTGTATTTGGAACAATATGGTCATACTTGTATAATTTTTGCGTTTATTAATAAATTGCATTATTCTGCTCCTTAAAATGAGTGTGCTTCAGTTATCTTGATATAGGTCTAAATGCTAAAGACCCACCTCCTACAACAGAGAAAGGTAAGGTAAATGAAGTAGGAGCTGAATTATTTAATCAATTACCAATATTGTCAAAGGCAAACTGATAATGAATTAATCAAGTTAAAATGTATTTTTCAAAACAAACATTGCCCCCTTGGATGGTCATTTTAGTAATAAATAATCATCAAAATTCCTACATTTGAGCTAGTTTGTTATTGAGAATGAATCCATCAAAGTGTCTTTAAACAATGGGAGGGAATCAAAGTCTCCAGAAAAAGCAAAAAAAGATATGAAGAAAGTCAATAGTCAGCACAGAAGGCATCCCATCCATGAATGAATTTAATGTTTAAGCACTATCCAGCATAATGCTAAATGACCGTTAAGCTGGTCACGAAAACTCAAAGCAGCTTACCTGGATCATAGCACAAGCACTAACATCATCCATTCAACCCTTTCAAATAGTTTTTTGATGAAAAAAAGGAGAGAAGAACTGATAAAATGTAATTAGCAATGAGCCAGGAGATGGTTGAATCTTTTGACAAAGAAAACTGAAAAAAACAGGTTTGTCAAGAGTACTGGATATAAATTGCAAGGAGCACTTCTTAAAATACTTGTATTCAAATGAATACAAAAGACAGAGAATTGAGTCAAGAAAAGGAAGCTACGAATTCTAAATCAGAATACCAGAACCACACTTGTTCAAAGGGCAAATCCGTAATCTCGGACAAAGGGCAACCGGCACAACTCTGGAATTAGGGAATCCATTCTTGGACGGGTTTATCCATTCCCGGGAATTTAGGAAACCTGTATGTCATTCCTGGGAATCCTGGGGTTCCGGGGATGACACAGTGCACGGTCATCTCACATGTGAACGGTTTTAGAAGGACTGACACTTATCTTTAATAAAACTACTGCAATATGTTGACACCAATAAAAGACTAACCTTATCTACAAGCAGTTCATACTATCATATAAGTAAATGTATCTAGTTCAGGGGTGCCCACACCTTTTCGGCTTGTGAGCTACTTTTAAAATGACCAGGTCGAAATGATCTACCTACATTAAAAATGCTATATATATATATATTGCATACTTTTACTGTCAAATAATGCAAAGAGTACACAACACGTGTTTCGCCCTAATTCTCGTCTCATCAGGCGTACACACTCACTGCACCCCCTCTCATGGATCGAACCTCGGACGTCAGCGTTAAAACCTCTTTACGTTGGCGTCACGGCGTGTGGTTTGTTTATTTGACAGCATGTAGATCAGGGTAATTACATTCATGGCATTCTTAGTCTGAATCACAATCTGATTGTATGGGTGGTTACCTACTAGGTAACGCTTGTGGTTGGTCTGCAAGTCAGCAAACATCCGCCACAGTGCCCTCTTCAGTTGCGAGAAGCAGATCATAGAATGTTGCATAGTGTTTACTGTCAAATAATGCAAAGAGTACACAACACGTGTTTCGCCCTAATTCTGGGCTCATCAGGCGTACACACTCACTGCTCCCCTTCTCGGGGATCGAATCTCAGACGTCAGCGTCAGAGGTGAAGCTACGGCGTGTGGTTCATTTATTTGACATAATGTAGATCGGGGTAATTACATTCATGGCATTCATAGTCTGAATCACAATCTGATTATATGGGTGCATGTGGGATGACCAGTGTGTTAGAAGAAAAGAGATCTCAGACTGGCCGCCCTGTATGTCAATCAAGTGGCAAATGCCATAGGGAGGATATATGATAGACTAACATTTAAAAAAAAATTTTTTTTGAATGCAACGCGATCTACATTCCCGATCTACCAGTCGATCGTGATCGACGTATTGGGCACCCCTGATCTAGTTAATAAGAGCATAGAAAGCACAATGTGTCCAGCGTGCGGTCTTCTAGCTGAGAGCGCACCTTCGTGCAGAGTACGCCAGCCGCTGAGAAAGCACGCTCTGCTTTCACTGAAGTAGGTGGCATAGTCATCAGATACTGATACACTTGTTCTAAACAACGCCCGTGCTTGCAATTGCTATGAAACACCGCCATTTCAGCTTTTACTGATGCATCCAGTTTCTTGTCATCATTCTGTGATGGCAAGTTTCTTGGCACAGATAATGAGGAAGCAACAGACTGACACATTGCAATTTCAAGTTGCTGTTCAAAGCTGTTGTCTGACAGACATCAATGAAATATGCCCTGTCCCAGCATTCGTGAGCTGCAGAGTGCAGACTCCTCCCAGTCCACTGTGCTCAGTCTTAGTGGTAGCCGGGAGACTGACGACTGCTGCTGGTCTCTTGTTGACTGAATTAATCGGCAACACACTACACAGTGGGCCCAAAAACCGTGCCACTTAATTATTTTCAACTATAACTCTGTTATTTCTTGATCGATTTTTAGACTTTCACACGCTATATATGCGAGCTTTGCTGTTCCCGGTTTCCTGGGAATTACAGCAGTTAAAATGTCCGGGAATCCCGGGCTCCCGATTACCGGATGGATATATTCCCTAGCTGGATTCCCTAGCTGGAATTTATAAGCAAGTCTTCACAACACAAATTGTGACACATCTTGGGAGACAGTCCTAAATAACCAGGCAAAAAAAATATTGTGTACACTCATTTCCATGCACACTTTGAGATGTATAAAAACTAAACTCATAAGATGGCAGCCTCACACCTTGCATATACAATTTTCTGCTCGGTTTTGCAAACTGGTAGCCACCGGCGTCAAAGCAGTGCCACTGTTTCTGTGTCATTTCCCTTCTTTTTCATATTTGCATCCATGACACAGGATTTATTAAATAAAATTAAATTAATTGCACATTGTTTACAAATTGAATTCACTTGACTGTAATCATTCAGTAACAATATAATGGTGCACTTAATGGGCAAACTATTCCAACTACCATAGCTGCTTTAGCGTTGTTAGAAGAGAGTGCGTATTTAGAGATGATGACAACTGGCTTCTTAGTCGGTTTAGATTTCCAAGAGCAATCCACCTGGAGTTGTGTGCTGAACTGGCACCGGCTTTACAAAGGCAGACTTTGAGGAATTGTGCTCTACCTGTTCCTTTGTAAGTTCTGTCCACTTTTAACCACAGGAGCTTTTCAACATGAACTTGCTGACTGATCGGGCATTTCTCAGTCATCTCCAAGTCGTGCCATACCAACTGTATGGGATGGCATTATCCTTTTGTCATCCAGATATATAAGATTTCCTTACACTGTGGTTGAACTGGGAAATATCAAAGTGCAATTCGCAGCAATGTCCAGGTTTCCAAACATAATTGAGCCACAACCCAAAAATGTATTTCTCTCAGCTTTTCAGTGACATACTTCAGGAATCTATTCTTTTCTTTTTGAATGATAATTATTGTTTTTTTAACAGTATGTTTACTTTTCACTTTTCTCATTTAGTAATATTCATAGGAGACACATGCTTGGAAGGATAACAAAAACTGTTACTGTTTTCAATTATATGCCCATTGTTATTTGTCTATTTATGTGATTATTTTAATAATTCTGTTGTTGGGTCCTAGCACTTGTGGAAATCAGGGGTGCTCCAGCTGCCCCAACCCTGACACAGACAGGCACAGCATGTTTATTTATACACGGGAAGCACATCCCTCACTTCTCTCCTCAGTACAGTACATCAAGTACCAAATACAGTCCCTTCTTCTTGTTATCTCCTTGTTATCCCCCTCCACTTGGCAAGCTTCTTCCCTTTTCCTCCCAACTCTAGCTCTCTGAATGGAGTGAGGCAGCTCCTTTAAAGCAGACCCTGGGAGTGTCCCAGGAGGCTCACTAATCAGACCTCGAATCCTCTCCCAGGTGTGGTGAAAGCCCCAGCATACCCTGCGACAATCCATGGTGCCACAGCTTCCCAGTAGGGCTACCCTCTAATGTCCTGATGGAGGTAATGCCTTGCAGATGCCCTCTCCCCTGGTCCTTCCATCCAGGCTGCATCTTGGCTGGGTATTAATTTTCTTATTTGGGACCTTATACTAAAACGTTTAGTTACCCAGATCTAAAGAAAAAAAATTCTAAATTAATCAAATTGGCTTTTCCACTTGACATCATAAGGACGTCTACAAAGATCACTTACTTCCAAAATGAAACCCTTTATACATGAATATCTACAATGCTTAACTTGACTAAACAGTCGGTACTTTCAACACTTTGCAGTCCTTTTTACTTTTAGATTTCTGGAGTCTTGGTTACTTGGACCTCTGGCTGTTATGAATTAGAGTTCCCTCCAAAGCAAAATAAGTAAGCCATCTTAAAACAAGCTAGCAAGCAGTCCAGAAATGTACCTGATCTGTTTCAGTAGAACAACCTTAACTTCTGCCAGGCCCCAAAGGGTACTTGCTGGCTTAAATGGAGCAGGACCAATAATGGATACCTAGCAAAATAACTATATGACTTAAAAACATGCCAAAAACTTTAACAGGACAAGGATTACCATAAACCTATGGCTTGTATAAACAAACACACAGAGAATCTTGATAAATTATGGATTAAATGTATTTGCATCTATTCCCACTGTGAACACTCATAAGATTATAATGGCTGGGGACTTTAATTGTGTTTTAAATCCACTCTTAGATAAGTCTCCTGTCACAGGGAGGATGACAGCTAACACTGCAAAGACAATTACACAGTTTTTAACTGACCACAACTTATCAGACCCCTGGAGGTTTCTAAACCCAAACTCAAGAACATATTCCTTCTACTCATCAGTGCATTATTGCTACCCTAGAACTGATTATTTCTTTATAGATAATAATTTCTTGCCTACGATTAAATCTTGCAAGTAAGACACTATTGTCATTTCTGACCATGCCCCTCTGATCTTGGAGCTAAAATCATTATGCCCCACATACTAATCTTGCAGATGGTGTCTTAACCCACTTCTATTAGCAGATGAGAACTGTACAGAATTTATATCAAAACAAATCGGTTTCTTTCTAGAGACATCTACATCCTCAGAGATCTCTGCAGGAATACTCTGGGAAACTCTAAAGGCCTTCTTAAGAGGACAGATTATTTCATATCTTTCCTACAGAAATAAACTAGAAAACAAGAATGTATCAGAGCTAACCAGCGAAATTACTAGAATAGATCAAGAACATGCCAGGTGTCCAAGTGAGGCTCTTCATAGGAAAAGACAGGCTCTGCGTTCAGAGCTCAACATCTTAACAATCAAAGAAACGGAACAACTCATTTTTAAATCAAGACATCATTACTATGAATACGGGGAGAAAGCTAATAAGATCTTAGCTCAACAAATCCACAAGCAAGAAGTTCGCAATACAATCCCAGCAAACACCAATATGAACAGAGATAAAATCATTGACCATAAAAATATAATGCACACATTTAGAGACTACTATAAGTCTTCCAAAGAAGACAACACAAAATCTAATGAATTTCTGGATACATTACAGATACCACAAATATATACTTTTATTGCAGAGGAACTGGATAAACCTCTGGCGCTATTAGAATTACTAGATGCTATAAAGCCACTTCAAACCGGGAAAGCAGCAGGTCCTGATGGCTACCCTGTCGAATTTTATAAGAAATTCTCCACTCAGCTAGCTCCCCTCTTATTAGCAACATTTACAGAAGCTAGAGACAATCAAATTCTACCTCAAACTTTTCGCCAAGCATTAATCACCGTCTTTCCTTAACAAAACAAGGACTTATTACAATGTGCATCATACAGACCAATTTCACTTCTGAATAATGATGTTAAGATATTCTCCAAAGTCCTAGCTAGAAGGATGGAGAAAGTGCTTCCTTCGGTAATATCACAAGATCAAACTGGATTTATTAAAAGCCGACACTTAGCTTCCAATCTCCGACGCCTGTTTAATGTAATATAGTCACCTGCAAAGTCAAAAACCCCAGAGATATTATTATCGTTGGATGCAGGAAAAGCATTTGATATGATTGAATGGAACTACCTTTTCACTACATTAGAGAAATTAGGGTTTCACCTGAATATTTGTGCATGGATCAAACTACTGTATACCAATCCAGAAGCTTCAGTTTGTATTAACAACATTTGTTCAGACTACTTTAAACTAGAACGTGGTACCAGACAAGGATGCCCTTTGTCACCAATGCTGTTTGCAATCGCCATTGAACCACTGGCAGTTCACTGTTGAAATGCTTATCAGATAAAGGGGATTATCAGAGAAGGACTTGAACAGAAACTTTCTCTATATGCAGATGACATAGTTTTGTATATATCAGACCCACAAAATACTGTGCCTGCAGTCTTAACAGCACTTACAGAATTTCAAAAGATCTCTGGCCTCAGAATTAATCTGAATAAAAGTGTACTCTTTCCAGTGAATTCTCAAGCACACAATATTAGATTGGACACATTCTCTTTAATTATTGCAGATCAGTTTACAGTAAATACCTAGGGGTAAACATCACAAGTAAACATAAAGCCCTTTATCAACAAAGTTTTGCCATTTCTATGGAAAAAACTAAGCAAGACTTGCATAGATGGTCAACCCTTCATCTCACTCTAGCTGGAAGAATTAACGTTGTTAAGATGAATATCCTTCCTAAGCTTCTCTTTTTATTTCAAAACATTCCAATTTTCATCAATAAATCATTCTTTAAGCAATTAGATTTAACCATAACCTCATTTATTTGTAACTTAAAACATCCATGTATCCAAAGAGCGACCCTACAAAGACCTAAGGCAGAAAGTGGCATGGCTCTACCTAACTTTCAGTTTTATTACTGGGCTGCAAACACACAAGCTACAAAAATCTGGACACAAATAGATGAACATACACAAGCCTGGGGTCTCAGGTATAAACGGTGCGTACGCACAGAAATGTTGCATAAGAACTTTTCCACATTCAAATCGCGATGTATAAAACCTACACTTGGCGTAAAGCCACGCACTTTTCCACGGTACCTCATACCTTGTCGTACGCAAGTTCTTCGCTCGGTTTTGCAGACTGGCGGCATCCAGCGTCAAAGCAGTGCTACTGTTCCTGTGTGGTTACTCCTTATTTTCCTGACTCGGCTTTATAAATACACTGAAATTAACCGCATATTGTTTATTAGTGTAATTCATCTGATTGTAATTAACTTGTAACAATATAATGGTACAGGGAACAGCCATAGTATTCCAAATACCATAACTGCTTTAGCGTTGTTACTCTCACTACACCTTCTTCTTCTTCTTCTTCTTCTTCTTTCAGCTGTTCCCATTAGGAGTTGCCAAAGCGGATCATCTTTTTCCATATTACTCTCACTGCACAACTTGGAATATTTATATCACTGTATCTGAGTGTGAATCACAGCAGCTGCTGATCGGAAATAGAATTATCAGTATACAGCTTCAAGCACACGTTACCTCAGCCACAGCAAAACGTTTCAAAGCCTTTCCTGTACGGACCTCGCAGTTCAAAAACAGTTTCATCCCAAGAACTTTAAACGCACTCAATCACTGCTCCTTGTAGAATTGTTTGTACTTATAAGTACAATCACCCCACTGTAAACTTGCACTACAGTTATAACATTGCACAACCTGCACCACTTTATAAAGCGCGTATTTACATATGATGATGATATCATTTTTAAGATGAAATGCAGCAATATATGTTTATTATATTATACAGATAAAACTTTAACTTCATTTAAATAATCTATATTTTTCACTGGGACTGTCGTGAAGGATAGAATAATTAAACATGTACTACAAAGATATTTCAATGTTCCTTAAATGTTTTGAAGAATCGGCACTCTAAGCTTACAGATAGCTTAATGTCTATTACAGAGCTGATTGTGTGGCGATCGATTACTTGGAGAAAGAAAAGCAAGGACTGCAGGGGCGACTACGCCAATATATATTGAATATAAAAACAGAAAGAAAAAATAACACAGCTAAAAACGCAGAGACAAATTTTGTCAAAAGTTAAATGCTTGTGTCATGAGCACGAGGCGGCTATGCAGTGTCCGCAACGGATGTGGCCATCCGCCGTGCATAAGATACCATATTGACATTGGAGGGTGAAGGGGCCACCGATTTTTCCTCTGCCCAGAGCCACAAGCCTAGAGCCGGCCCTGAGTACTGCTGCAATAAATTATTTCACCAAAGGTCACACACAATCACTGCGCCGTAAAACCCATGTTTAATGACGTGCTTTAACTCCTATCATCATGAAAATGATATCACATATACATCTCAGTATTTTAGTTATTCAGAGAGGTGTAATATCACAAATGTAATGGATTCTGTGTGCATTCAGAGGAAGAGAGCCGGTTTAAGAAGCAAGTAGTGATTCACGCACAGAGAGCACAGAGAAGATCACATACAAAACAAAGCATTTAACGTGTTACTTTAATTACCATGTGATTTGAGAAACTGGTTAATTAAACGAATTTAAGATGAAGTTTATGATGTTCTACTTTAATGACAAAATAAACTACATGATTAAAGTGGAAATTTCGAGATTGAAGTTGACATTTCGTGCTTTTTCCCCACGGTGTGCCTTTTTTTTCTCTGTACCCTAATAAGCTTTCATATGACACTCAGACAGTGGGCTACAACTCGCCTTTTCACGGCAACTTTGATATGTGACTTCTTTTTTATTTCCGGCACTGTGTGAGTTTGTGAACGTGAGCTTTCAAGTTTCACCAACACGCTATGTCACTCGATCAGCTTCCTTTTGTTGATTATACTACTGTTTCATTAAACAAATAGTATGTTTTTCCTTTCCCTCCACTTGGTATTTGCTGAAATTCTTATATTTTCCCCCATGCTTTTCCGATTGTCTTTTCACAGACGGCTGAGCTTTATATTGATTTGCATATTCAAAGAGGCGTAATTCTGGGAGGAGTTGGGGCATTACATAAAGCGCGTGCACGAGCGTTACTTTTCACGCTGACCGGGATTTATGTAGTGGAAGAACTTGGAAGTTGGAGTACGCACAGATTCCTGCATCTGGATTTTTCTGTGCGTAAGCACATTTCGGCTTTTGTGCTTACACCATTTTATAGTGCGAGTTCTACGCACGGCGTTATACATGAGGCCCCTGGTCCACAATAGAAATAAAATCCTGCAGTACTTCTCTATATTCCCTGCTTTGTGCCCCAATAAATGCAAGTTATCAACAATATACTAATAACCCAATTGTGCTTCACTCACTCAGAATATGGAACCAATGTAGAAAGCATTTTAAGATGGAGAATCTTTTATCTGTGGCACTTCTGCATGAGAACCACCCTTTTCAACCCTCGCAAACATATGCAGTCTCTAATATCTGGAAAATATTTGGGATTTAATTGCTTAGAAATCTTTATATAGACAACATCTTTGCATCTTATGATCAATTACATTCCAAATTAAATTTTCCAGCAACACATTTCTAATTAGAAACTTTGTTAAACAGAACCTGCCTGATTTTCCCCATCTTCCACCTTCCTCTATGCTGGAAAAAATATTGCTTAGTCTCGGGGACTCAGACAGCATTTCTGCAATATATAAAAATATTTTACAGTCCCTCCCTTTCAAAGATCCAAGAGGACAATGGCAAACGGATCTCTCACTCACCATATCAGAAAAGGAGTGGAAGCTAGCAATGCAGAGAATTCATTCAAGCTCCATATGCACAAAGCATACAATTATTCAACTCAAAATTATATATCGAGCACATCTGTCTCTCTTAAAACTGTCTAAAATGTTTCCAGGGCAAAATCCAACCTGCAAACGCTGCAATCAAGTTCCAGCCTCACTGGGCCACATGTTTTGGGCCTGCACCAAATTAACATCATTTGGACAAAAATCTTTAAATGCCTTTCAGACAGCCTTGGTGTCACAATCCCTCCTAACCCATTAACAGCTGTGTTTGGTGTTCTTCCAGATGGGCTTAAAGTGGAGAAGGACAAACAAACTGTGATTGCCTTCTCTACACTTTTGGCTCGCAGACTTATTTTGCTAAACTGGAAGAATCCTAACTCTCCTCTTTTAAGTCAGTGGGTAACTGATGTTTTATACTATTTGAAATTGGAAAAAATCAAATTCTCAGTTAGAGGATCTGTGCAGAACGTTTTCAAAACCTTGCAGGATCTAATCAATAATATTTTAGAATAAGCTCTTAAAGCACTGAGGAAGTAGATTCTCTTCCCATTTCATTTTCTTCTCCATTTATCTTTATCCGCCTATTAAACTTATCAATTGATTTACTTTTACTAGCTTTAAGTTTTATTCCATTGGCCATGCTCTGTTTCTCAGGGGTGGGTGTTGATTTGTTTTCAATCATATTTTTGGCAAAAATTGGTCTATAGGTATGGAATGATTATAATAAAATCAATAAAATAAAAAAAAATTGTGGATTAAATTAATAATTAGGTTAATTAATGGATTAAAAAAAGAGCAAGAAGATGCACGAAGAAGTTGCCTAAAAGGCAAGACTAAAGCAAATATTGCCACAATATGCAACCAGAAGAAGGATCCAATAACACAGTGAAATATAATTGAAAACCCAGTAAATCCAAACAGAACCCAGAACTCACATGAAACTACCTTAATGAATGAGTCCCACTCCAAGGCCTTCTCAGCTTACCTATACAGCCAGGGGTCGGGCCCAAGAGTGGTGACATCAGAGGGACCCTGCCTCTAGTGTCTCCACCCACAAAGAACAAAGTTATATTTAAAGAGACAGTACACTGTTTGAAAATTGTATATACAATACAATACAATACAGTTTATTTTTGTATAGCCCAAAATCACACAAGAAGTGCCGCAATGGGCTTTAACAGGCCCTGCCTCTTGACAGCCCCCCAGCCTTGACTCTCTGAGAAGACAAGGAAAAACGCCCAAAAAAAACCTTGTAGGGAAAAATGGAAGAAACCTCGGGAAAGGCAGTTCAAAGAGAGATCCCTTTCCAGGTAGGTTGGGCGTGCAGTGGGTGTCAAAAGAAAGGGGGTAAATACAATACAATACAATACACAAAACAGAACAAATCCTTAATACAGCATAATAATAAAGATTTTAGAAGTACAGAGCAGAATTTAACAGTAGATGATATCACATAATAATAATATCACATATATGAAATTAATAGGAATAACAAACACACAAGAAACAGTCATTCAAAACTACCCATAAAACACAATCCAGGACCCTATTATTCTGTTATTCTGCTTTAAGGACTAGGTGATTCTACCATTTTTCATAATTAGTATCTTTTTCTCCTTTTCTGCTGTCTACTTTTGTTAACTGTATCCATACTTTTTAAGATATTGTCTTCAAACTTTGCAGTTAATTCAAGTCAGTTTTAGTCTATCAAACTTTTCAAAGGAAATGATGCTTGGAGAATGTTTGTTCATGGTTCTTATCTGAAGTGGCCATTTTACACTAACTCTCTGTAAATATCACTGCTGGCACCTTAGAACTTATCCCAATTAATATTCTATTCAGGTAGGAGGCTGATGCTTATGGGCAGCTCATTGGATTTGAACAAGCACGGTGGATGTATTGTGTCTTGGTCATACTAAATTACATCTCTTCTAAAGCGGCGAACAGTTGCTCCAAGTGTAATCACTCAACCTAACAGCCCACTTTTAAGCCTACACCGACCTGTACAGAAAACAATACTGATTTCTCCATCCTTTTAAAGTAGAAGCTCTGTATGCTGTGTCAGCACACATTACTCAGTCCTCCCATCAGTCAAATGATTTAGCTTCTTCCCTGACAAATAACACAAGTTAGTACTGAAGTGAGTAGTAAATATAATCAATAATTAAAACATCACTGTGATTTATCCTTAAAAGCATATAGGTTTATAGAGTCATCGTTATTAATAGTACAAAGTGAAGTTCTTACTTGCATGCATTAATCAACATGAAATATATCAGCAGTTGTTGGTGCCATGATTAGTGAGTATAACAACCTCACCTCGTAACTTCTGTGTTCCAATCTCAAGCACACTTTATAACATTTTCTACCATTAGGAGACAAGTATCACATTTTATTCAAATGCTGATGACACTAAGCTGTATTTATCATTAAAACTGATTAATACTTCTTCAGTTCACATAATTATATGACAAGCAAAGAGTAGTTGTGTTTCCACTACGAAGGATGAATGTAATATTTACTAAGACTAAATAACTATTATTTTTTTTTACCTTCAGTCTGTGCTATACTTCGATCTTAACCTTTCAAAACATATAAAGAAAATGGGATGAGGTCTCTTAAAAGGATGATAAAAGCAGCCCAGAAGAGGCTCACCCAGGCCAGCTTACACAAAACTATAACCAATGAGATTTCAAAGTAGCAAACACCAAACAATTAGAGTTGACAAAACAACACAAAAATATTCTAAAATGAAGCAAAAGCCCAACAAGGAGGAGGATTACCATAAACCTCCAGCTTTAGTACAAATGAAAAAAGAATCCTTATAAATTGAAATTTATTAAACACAAATTGGAAAAATAACAAAGAAATTGATCAAAAGAGCAAAATGATAGAGAAAAGGGATTGCCCAAGTGGCCATCTTAAACAAACAAGTTCCAAAACACTAATCCAGAATTTTAATCCTCAACAGAAGCGAGAAGGTCAGAGAAAACACAAAACCCCAAAGAAAATAGCAATATTCACTATAACTCCAAACAAAACACAATGTTGTCCTGATTTGATCTTAAATAGCCAGACAGAAGGCCCAGGAGTGGTGATGTCAGAGTGGCCCTGCCTCCATGGGCACCACACACAAAGAACTAGGAATATCAGAACATTTAAATAGACAGTACCTAATTACAAACATAATGGAAAATAGGTAAACATATGAAAAATAATTCAACAATAAAACATAAAATACAGGTACATACAATACAAAATGCACACTTATACAGTACATTACAATGGACACACATATATGTGATTTTAAGCATATTTAGGTATTTTTCATCAGTTTAGCTTTTAATTATATATATACTCAGCAAAAAAAGAAACGTCCCTTTTTCAGGACTATGTATTTCAACAATAATATTTTAAAAATCCAAATAACCTTACAGATCTTCATTGTAAAGGGTTTAAACAATGTTTTCCATGCATGTTCAATTAACCATAATCAATTAATTAACATGCACCTGTGGAATGGTCGTTAAGAGCTTACAGAAAGTAGGCATTTAAGGTCACAGATCTAAAAACGCAGGACACTAAAGAGACTTGTCTACCGACTGTGAAAAACACCCAAAGAAAGATGCCCAGGGTCCCTGCTCATCTGCGTGAACGTGCATTAGGCATGCTGCAGGGAGGCATGAGGACTGCTGATGTGGCTAGGGCAATAAATTGCCATGTCCGCACTGTGAGACACCTAAGACAGCGCTACAGGGAGACAGGAAGGACAGCTGATTATCCTCGCAGTGGAAGACCACGTGTAACAACACCTGCACAGGATCGGTACATCCATATATCACACCTGCGTGACAGGTACAGGATGGCCACAACAACTGCCTGAGTCACACCAGGAACACACAATCCCTCCATCAGTGCTCAGACTGTCCGCAATAGGCTGAGAGAGGCTGGACTGAGGGCTTGTAGGCCTGTTGTAAGGCAGGTCCTTACCAGACATCACCAGCAACAACGCCGCCTATGGGCACAAACCTACCTTCGCTGGACCAGACAGGAGTGGCAAAAATTGCTCTTCACTGATGAGTCACGGTTTTGTCTCACCAGGGGTGATGGCCGGATTCGTGTTTATCGTCAAAGGAATTGAGCACGTCTGGGACCTGTTGGATCGCAGGGTGAGGGCTAGGGCCATTCCCACCAGAAATGTCCAGGAACTTGCAGGTGCCTTGGTGGAAGAGTGGGGTAACATCTCACAGCAAGAACTGACAAATCTGGTCCAGTCCATGAGGAGGAGATGCACTGCAGTACTTCAAGCAGCTGGTGGCCACACCAGATACTGACTGGTACTTTTGATTTTGAGCCTCCCTTCATTCAGGGACACATTGTGAAACATTTTTAGTTTATGTCTTATGGTGTTGACTCTTTTAGTGTTCATACAAATATTTACACATTAAGTTTACTGAAAGTAAAAACAGTTGAAAGTCAGAAGACGTTTCTTTTTTTGCTGAGTATATATATACCCATATAAAGGTATTGTATCTTGTAGTAAGAATATTTAGATGCTATATGATTCTTTTTCTTTTCAAATGTAAACAACAGAGAGGTCTAAAAAATATCCGGATTTAAGTAATTTTGTCTCATTTACTGTCCTGTTGATGACATCATCAGAACTCCCATTTTTCCACCGCCTGAGTCTGTGTTTCTGTGGGTGCACACCCATGATGTGTTATATCAGGTCAACTCATAGCTTGTTTGGTATTTGACGTTTATTGTTTAAAAAAATCATGATGTTTCTAAAGTATGATCAGTTTTGCCTTTTGTTTGGTTTATCGGTTTTCTGTTTCTTTGCTTGTTTAATAATTCATGTTTTGCACTGCCCATCATTCTTGTTTATTGCCCTCTAGTGTATCTGACCTTGTCTGTCTGACTTCTCTTCTTGATCTCCCAATAAAGACAAGAATTCTCTCACCCTTACTGTCTTTAGGAAAAAAACTCTTATCTGAACATTACACAAAACAAGATAAAGCTGAAGGTCAATAAGAAGATATTTCACATAACTAGGAACTTTTTAGAATTTTGTAATTCTAGAGAAAATCATGGACAGGAACAGGCATTTGAGGTTAGCATATCATTTAATGAACTACTTTGTGCCAACTATATTGAAATAATAGTTTTTGAATACCGCTTAAGAGTCAAGGACTCATCTCTAGAGAAGACATTTTCATACATTCCTGTTGAGTCACACTTGTATTCTGAGGATGATAATGATGATATTTCTCTTTGTCCCTATAGCAGCTTGTACAAGTACATGTGAATTTAAGCCAGCATTAAATGTCAAGCAAAACGGTTGTTTTTCTTCACAATTTGTGAGTTTTGTTCTTTAGTGCCTATTTGGAGGTGTGTGTGTATATGGGCTTACAGTTGGTTGCAAAAGAACATGCACTGTGTGTGTAGCAGGAATCAGGTATCAGTATTAAATAAGTTATTAAGTAAGTCTTATTACAGTGGCTACAAATGCTGCTGCCTCACAGATCAAGTACCTTGAATCTTCACCTGGCTATTGTCTGTGTTGAGCCTGCACATTCTGCTTGAGTCTGAGTCGGCTTTCTTCTAGGTGTTCTGGACATTCTGTTCTGTCCTCACATCCCTAAATAAAGTGTGTGGCAGCTAAATTAGTGATCCTTAACTGGTTGTGTGAGTGTGGGCACCATAAAAGTGGTCAACATAATCAAGTAAACATCTCAAGGAAAGCACATCTAGGGTTTTGAGTACAGTTTTGAAACAATTGCTTGAGGACAAGGTAATCTCAAGTGAAGAGTTCTAAACCAAACAGAACCCATCAAATCCATTATTAATTACAAGGCAGTCTCCAAATGCTTCTTAAACACTGTGGTGGAATCAGCAGTTCGGAATGAAAATGTGCCGTTCACTCCACCAGCTAGGAGCTACACATCAAATGAATTTGGATTGAGATTTGATGCCATCCAGATGTCATTCATTAGCAGACCCGAGTGTGCACAAAGGAGCAAAGAGCCTCTTGAGTGCCTCAATGAACATAATGATGGAGTTGACCAATTGAATGCTCTGTAAGCAAGCATCAAGATCCTGAATGTAATGCATTCTGTTACAGAGAGCCAGTGTAGCAACCTGAAACATCTTGGCTGGTTGAATATAAGGCATGCTACTGCATTTTGAACCATCTGTAGGACATGGCAGCACATGCAGGTACTCCTGCCAGTACAGAGGTGTAGTAGCAAAGGAGTGACAAGACCAGTGCCTAGGCCAGAAATTGTGCTAATACTTCTGTATTTCTTGAACTTCTGCAAAAGTTAAACTACCCATTGGGACATGTAAAGTACTATCTATCTGTCTGAAAAGTGTCTGGAAGAATGATACTCTTTGGATAGGATATGAAAGAAATACTCAAAGTAAAGTATCAGTAGATACTGTTGCCATTTATCTGTTCTCATCCTCTTAGATCTGAGTGCTGCATTTGACACCATTGATCACAACATTCTTAGAAATCGCCTTAGTCAATGGGTGGGCCTCTCTGGCAGTGTCTTAAATTGGTTTGAATCCTACCTGACAGGGAGAAAATATTTTGTTAGTTGTGGGAATTACAACTCGAAGACACATGATATCCAATATGGTGTTCCACAAGGCTCTATCCTGGGTCCGCTGTTATTCTCAATCTACATGCTTCCGTTAGGTCAGATTATCTCAGGGCACAACGTGAGCTACCACAGCTATGCTGATGACACACAGCTGTACTTATCAATAGCACCTGATGACCCCGATTCTATTGATTCACTAACACAATGTCTGACTAGTATCTCAGAATGGATGAATAGTAATTTTCTCAAGTTAAATAAAGAGAAAACTGAAATTTTAGTGATCAGCAATAATGGATACAATGAGGCTATTAGAAATAAACTGGATACATTAGGATTAAAAGTCAAGACGGAGGTAAAAAGCTTAGGGGTGATTGTTGACTGTAATCTGAATTTTAAATCACATATTAATCAGATCATTAGGACAGCATTTTTTCACTTAAGAAACATAAGTAAAGTTAGACCTCTTTTATCACTGAAAGATGCTGAGAAATTAATTCACGTTTGTTTTCAGTCGACTAGATTACTGTAACGCACTCCTCTCAGGACTACCCAAAAAAGATATAAATCGCTTGCAACGAGTGCAGAATGCAGCTGCTAGAATCCTAACTAGGAAAAGAAAATCAGAACACATTTCTCCAGTTTTGATGTCACTACACTGGTTACCTGTGTCATTCAGAATTGACTTTAAAATTCTGCTTATGGTTTATAAAGCCTTAAATAATCTCGCCCAACTTATATATCGGAATGTCTGACACCTTATATTCCAAATCGTAACCTCAGATCCTCAAATGAGTGTCTCCTTAGAATTCCAAGAACAAAACTTAAAAGAAGTGGTGAGGCGGCCTTCTGCTGTTATGCACCTAAAATCTGGAATATCCTGCCAATAGGAATTCGCCAGGCTGATACAGTAGAGCACTTTAAAACACTGCTGAAAACACATTACTTTAACATGGCCTTTTATAACTTCATTTTAATCGTAATTTAACTTAATCCTGATACTCTGTATGTTCAATTCATCATAACAACTATTCATGGTGGCTCTAAAATCGGTACTGACCCCTACTCTCTTTTCTGTTTCTTTTTCCGGTTTCTTTGTGGTGGTGGCCTGCGCCACCTCCACCTACTCAAAGCTTCATGATGCTCCAACAATGATGGACGGATTAAAAGGAAGAAGTCTACGTGACCATCATCATCATCAAGCCCTTCCGTGAGAACCCTAAATCCAAAGAGGACTGTTTCATTTATGTTAGGTAGAATGCCCAGAGGGACTGGGGTATCATGGTCTGGAATCCCTACAGATTTTATTTTTTCTCCAGCCGTCTGGAGTTTTTTTGTTTTTTCTGTCCCCCCTGGCCATTGAACCTTACTCTTACTCGATGTTAATGTTGATTTATTTTTTATAATTATGTCTTTCATTTTTCTATTCTTTAATATGTAAAGCACTTTGAGCTACTGTTTGTATGAAAATGTGCTATATAAATAAATGTTGTTGTTGTTGTTGTTGATAGCCATCAATGTCTAAGTATATCAATGATTATGTAGCTACATGTAATATTTGATGTTACATTCAATTTTCCCCAGAATATATATTGAAACTGTTACAACATTTACTTTCTCCAAATAGCCCAAAGGAGGACATTTTTCGAGATTTTATCAGATAACTAATGCCTTTTTACAGGTGCTTTGCTATATTAGGTTTTGTTTATCATTTCTCAAAGCACACCAATTTTATCCCTCCAAAAGCTGTCTATTGACAAAGATTTCAGGTCAATTTTCAGTACAAATTACGTTTGCCTTTATGGTTTCCTAAAACTCATTGTCTCATTTGAGGATGCACAATTTTATTTCATTATTTGGCATTAATTTGATTTTGACTTCCAAGTATCACCCAGAGAGTAATGGACAAACAGAGTGGACAAATCCTGATTTAAAGAAATATTTTAGGTTCACTATCTATTCCTCCAAAATTTGATCAAATTTTTCACCTTGGGCAGAACTCTCATGCAATGTTCTTGATACCACTGCCTCTAGAATGTACCCAAGAAATGAGCTCCATAATGGTTACAAAATGAGGTTTCTCACTTTAGACTACCTAGTCTTCTGAACCACATTATGGATCTTAATAATAAGTGGGCACCAGTACAGCTGGGACTTCGGCAAAGATGTTTCCTGACAACAAACATCCACCACCTACTGATTTTAAGAAAGGACTGAAGGTGGGCCTCACAAGGCAGGGCCAGTGGTTCAGGATTCCATCTCATTAATCTATCCACGATACATATGTTCATACTTAATTAATGTATTAAAAAGACTGGTCTTCTATCTCATGAGTTGTCAGTTCCTCAACATTTTTGATTTCCATGTGTCCGGGTTTAGGCCAAACTGCTCCTGTCAGTTATTGAGGTAAAAATGACCTCTAGCATCTGTGGAAATGGATGGATTTCAGACAGAGAAGGAAGAAGGTACATTATTTGGTGCATTGGTGAGGGTTCAGCCCTGAGAATGGTCACAGGGTCCTGGCTTGAGATAAACGCATGTCATCTACTCTGTGACTTCTTCCAACGCCTTCCATCAAAACCAGATAGGCGTCTGTATCTCAAGAGGGAACCTATGTCTCAGTTCACTGTCTCATGTTTGTTTTGTTTCAGATTAATTTTTTAACAGAAATATTATTTTTATTTTGTAATTAATCCTAGTGACATAGACATTGCCATGTTGTTAACTTTTCACTTGTGGTTGCCAATCCCATGACACATGTCACAATACTGGCATTTTAAAAGATGGCAGTGTGCTGTCCTCAATGTTCAACGTATTTGGACATTTTAATCAAGAACAAATGATACTTGACATTTATTTTGTGGTTAGAACTCCTTTGAAATGTAACAGTTTTGACTTTTGTTTCCGCCATTATTGGCTTCTGACATTTGCCTCACAGTTTTGTTTTGCTTATTTTGGGACTTTGACTTTCGGTTAACAAACCTCCTGTCTGTTATTTCTCTGCTCTTTTGGTTCAATTACACACTCTTCATTTTCTAGGTCCTTTTTCAAATGTACTTTTTAGGACGACGTCTTTATTTTTTTAACACTATAAAACTTGCTAGCAGGATGGAAGTAGAGTACAGCAGGATGTGACAAGGTATGGATTTGGCCTTTGGCCATGCTGCATATTATTGCTTCAAGCAGCCAGCTGTGTGCATGTTCAAGGTTCAAGGATTTTATTTAGTCATGTTTACACCAGAAAACATGAAATTTGCATTCTCAGCTGCATATAATAACTTAAAGAAATCAAATCAAACAAAACAGAGACAAGAGAGATTAAAATGTAGAAATTAAAAAATGTCATCATTTGAAAAACACATTTTTTGTTAAAAATACTCCTAGCAGTTTGATAGTACATTTAACCTAAAATGGATACATACAAAAAACTCTATGCTTCTAGAATTTATTTATTATTACCTCTGCTCTTCCTTATTAAAACAAACATATGGCCCTGGGGAGAAAGAATTTCTAGATGAATTTGTGTCGGTTTTCAGAGCGACTATCTCCTCTTTCCTGAAGAAGGGGTCTGAGTTGCCTCGAAAGCTTGCATATTTTAATCTTTTTAGTTAGCCAATAAAAGGTGTCATTTTGCTTGGCTTTTCCCTGATTTCATGAAAGTTAAGTTCTGCATGTAAAGAACGTCTATCTTCAGTTGAGATGACTTCCAGTTTTTTAATATTGCCCTCTGACACACACTTGTCCAATCGTCCATGTCAGCTCTAATAACTTAGGTTGTGCGTTTGGTAATCTGCTGGAGCATTTTAAAATTTTTCTTTGTCAGACCAGGTGATGAAGCTGAATGTGGTAACAGACTGGATCACACTGCAATGAAATAACAATATGAGATCCTTAATAAGTCTATGTTTACGCAGGAGAAATAAGCACTGATTGCATTTAAGGTATGTGTTTTTTGTATTTGTATTCCAATTAAGATTATTATTTAAGGTTATAACTATTTCTACCTCCTCCCCCAGAACAATGATACTGTAGGTGAACATGCAGATTTCTGTCTCTTAAAGTCAAAATGCTCTTTTTGACATTCAGAGTAAGACAGTTGTTATTGCTCCAGTTTACTAAACAGTCCCCTTGATTTAAGTAATGGCTTTCATCCTCTGCAGATATGCATCCTATCAGCATGGTGTCATCAGCATACTTGATAATAGAACAGGGGTTTTTGTTCTGTCGCAGGTCATTTGTGTGCAGAGTAAAACGTAATGGTGATACGACACATCCTTGGGAACTTCTTATGTTTGAATGAATGATTTCTGAAAAAGTGTCCAGTACTTTGATAGTGTGTGAATGATTTCAATTAAGCTTCTGAACCCATAATGTAATAAATAGGTTAACATTCATACTGTTCAATGTCTCAATCAGTAGGTGAGGCAGGATGGCATTGAACACTGAAGAAAAATCCAGAAATAGGGCTCTGACGAATGTCACACGTTTATTGAGAAACGGGCAGATTTGATGTAAGGTAACCAGCAGAGCATCTCCCACACTTCTGTTTTAAGAGTAATCAAATCGGCGGTTATCTTGAAATGACTTAATCTCTGTCAATAGAATGTATTCACCAAGTGTTCAAAGCATTTCATTGGAATTGAGGTGAGTGCCAGGGGTCTGTAGTCATTCAGACTACTTGGCCTGGAGACCTTAGGAACTGGGGTAATGATTGAGTGTTTCCACAATAAAGCAGGTCAAGGACCAGTTAAAAAATACATGAAAAACTAGAGAGAGCTGCTTAAAGCAGGACTTTAGGAGCTGACGTGATATGCCATGTGGCACGGGAGGGAAACAAACACAACAGCATATTTTAAAAATTGTTGCTTATGCATGCAAGCATTTAGTTGTTAGTTATAGCTTGAACTGTACCACTTGATTTCACTTACTGAGCTACTGCCAGCCTAAAGCATTTTGTCAGGTTAACAGGCTTTATTTAAGTCAACAACTGATAGATTTGTTTTTTATTCCACATGTCAAAACATAAAGTGCTAGCTAGCCGTGTAGTTTTTAGTATTTCGTAAGCTTGGAATACTAAACGAAACTTGTGAACTGTTTTTGTTTTCGACTTTGAGTTTAGTTTCTGTCAAAAATACTGTTAAACCTTTTTGCATGTCTTCATTCTTGGCAGTAAGAATTGTTTTATGCTTTTGGCCCATTTTCAGTGTTGGCTGAAAATGCAAAAGTCCATTTCCGTCAGTTTCTAATCCCAACACACATCATCCCTCCATTTCCTTGTTTTACCCACCACACTTGCCTTCACAAAGCTGTCCTTCTGGTATTGAGATAATGTGTATTGCTCAATCTTCAGTTATCTTCAGAGGTCACAAAAGTTGTATCGAAGTTTGTAACAATTTTGCTAGTTCCTTTAAATAACACTTGTAGTGGTCTTAACTATGCAAAAAAGCTGTAAAACGATACTAAGACTAATTCACACTTCTGCGATGCTGAAATAGCGAGAGGAATCTGCAACAATTATATTACTTTTGAGCAGTGTAGTGCAATTTAAATGTGACATCTTCCACATTTTCCATGTGGGAAGGGGCCTGTTAAATTAATGTAGATATGTTTTAAAGCATTTTGTTTAACTGGAAACAACATAACTCAGGAAGCATTTTCCTTGCTCTTCTCTGCCATTAACTGCCATTTCTTGTTTCCTGCAGATCAGGTTAAGCACATGTGTGCTCCTGAAAGTTCAAAGCACCAATTAGACCCAATAGGTTCCAAAAGCAAAAACCCTGGCTAGACCCAACAAACAAAAGAAAGTGCTGTGGAGCACAGAAAGCAACATGGATTTGCCTGTAACACAAAGGCAATCCATAGCAAACAAGTCTCAATACGGTGTAAGAATGATATAGACAGGTGATAAAGGGGGCATATACTTGATATCAGCATATTGTTAGGATGCAAAAGGAAAAAAAAAAAACAAACGGAAATTTGTTAGGATGCAAAAGAAGAAAAAAAAAAAAACAAATGGAAATTTGATCAGGTCTTTTTACGCTGGAGTCCAATACAAGATTGAGGGGAAGTAGGATAGGAGCCAGTTATATGGGATCCAGGCAGGAAGATGTGGGTCCAAATGTGCATATGACGTAAGTGATGTTAGAGGTGGTATGGGTGTCAGTCTTCCAATCATCAAAAGGAGGAGAAGAAAAGACATTAAGCAACAGCGCCACCCCTTGGTCTCGAGGATAATTACTCTTCAGCTATCCATGAAACACACAGATATTTAGTGGCAAAGTCAAAAAACAAAGCAAAAATAGTCAAAATACAGAAAATTCACACACAGGCACATAAGTGGTCACAAGAATTCACCAAATTCAGAGTGCATTCACAGTGAATTGCCAGGAATTGTGAAAGATCCTCTAGATTAATAGGATAGAGGATGATAATTAGCAGGTGGCTCCACCTCTTGGGAGGTACCCACAAAATGCATGGAACATAACACAGGCAAAGAAAACACAGCAGAAAATTTACAAAAGTGATATTACCATAACTGCAGTGGGCTGGCGCCCTGCCCGGGGTTTGTTTCCTGCCTTGCGCCCTGTGTTCGCTGGGATTGGCTCTGGCAGACCCCCGTGATCCTGTAGTTAGGATATAGCGGGTTGGATAATGGATGGATGGATGGACGTTACCATAAGTAAATGGCTCAACAAAAACAAAAGGGACATAAAACAAGATTTTAAACCCCAATGCTGCACGAGAGGGGACCCAAAAGTTAATTGAACTAAAAAAAAAAAAACTGATATATACCACTTATAGCAAGTCCATTTTAGTCATCTTCAAAATACTCTGCTTTGATGCAATACACTTGTCCCAGCACTTCTTTGATTACTAAAAACATTACCTACAATGTCTAGACCCTCATGTGATTTTTTCCTGAATTTCTTTAGTGGTAGCAAATCTTCTTCCCTTCATTCTCAATTTTAATTACAGGAACAAAATTATGTCACAGGAGGCGAGATTTAGAGAATAAAGGGAGTGCAAAGCAACAGCACAGTTATGTAGGTACGCTGTCCGGGTGCAAAATCCACTTTTGGGTGCGCCACTTTTCCAGACATTTTTTGTGATACTTTCCTGCAGATGCCTTAGCACTTCTTTGTAATGTTGCTGATTATTAATCTCTCCATGAAGAACAAATTCTTTATGAACGTCTGTTAATGTCAAAAAACATGATAATCGTCTCAATGTTCATTATAACCTACATGATTGTAGAATAAATATCAGAAATACACACTCAATCAACTCAGCACAATGCCACTCAGTTGTCTGATTAACATACGATACAAATTAACATATGATTAACATTTGATACACAGGACTTTCTTGAGACATAGATAGATAGATAGATAGATAGATAGATAGATAGATAGATAGATAGATAGATAGATAGATAGATAGATAGATAGATAGATAGATAGAGGAGAAACTGTGTTCTGGGCATTACCTTCCCCAGGACACTAAAGGACACTGCCCTGGCTTGCTGCAGAGGGCGCCTGGAGAACTGCTGAGCCCTTGTATCCAGCACTACTGCTAAAAGAAGTAGGTCAACAAGCACCTGGAGAACTTCTGGGTGCCTTATAAAAGGAGTCAGCAGCCAATATTCCAGAGGCCAGAATTGGATGAAAGAGGACTCTGAGGTGTTGAGAAAAGGGTGAAAGAAAGGAGAGAACCTGTAGTTTTCTACTGGAGAACTGTGCTGTAAGGGTAAAAAGCAGGGGGAAGCTTTGAAACACGTGTCTGTGTCAGGTAGGGTGGCTGGTATGCCCCTTGGTGGTCCACAATAGATAGAGCGAAAGAGGACTTTTTTGTCCGCAGGTGGAAATTTAGCTTTTTATAGTTCTTTAAATGAATAAATACATAAACAGATAAATGAATGCATATACACACCCAAAATGGCCTGAACACACACTAGAAAGACTAAAAAGGAATAAAATTTAAAAAGAAATAAAAGTTCTGCCTCTGCCGTTACAGTCACAGTGAGGCATTATGGCGATGTGTTCCTGTTGGTATAGAGGAACACATTGGTATAAACCCCAGTAGTGTTTCTTGAAACACTTTTGCTGAAAAATGCATGGGATGAAAGTACTGACTGTTAGTGTGTCAGATCGAGGATGTGCTGCAGCATTATTCATAATGGTACTCAGTTGAATTCTCTCCTTTGCTAATTCCTCCAGTGGGTCCAGAGTGTGTCTCATAACTGAGTCCGACCTTTTAATTAGCTTGTTGATTCGGTGTCCTCTCTTGAAGTGATGTTAACAACACTGCACACCACAGCATAGAAAATCACATTGGCCATCACATCCATCCTTCTTCCTCTTCCGATTATTCGAGGTCGGGTCGCAGGGGCAGCAGCTTGAGCAGAGATGCCCAGACTTCCCTCTCCTCTGGCACTTCTTCTAGCTCTTCCGGGGGAATCCTGAGGCATTCCCAGGCCAGCCAAGAGATATAGTCCCTTCAGTGTGTCCTGGGTCTTCCCCGGGGCCTCCTCCCGGTTGGACGTGCCCGGAACACCTCACCAGGGAGGTGTCCAGGAGGCATCCTGATCAGATGCTCAAGCCACCTCATCTGACTCCTCTCGATGCGGAGGAGTAGTGGCTGTACTCTGAGCCCCTCCTGGATGACTGAGCTTCTCACCCTGTCTTTAAGGGTAAGCCCAGATACCCTGGGGAGGAAACTCATTTCAGCCACTTGTATTTGCGATCTTGTTCTTTCGGTCACTACCCATAGTTCATGACCATAGGTGAGGGTTGGAACATAGATCGACTGGTAAATTGAGAGCTTTGCCTTACGGCTCAGCTCCTTTTTCACCACAACAGACCGATGCAGAGTCCGCATCACTGCGGACGCCGCACCGATCCCGCCTGTCGATCTCACGCTCCATTCTTCCCTCACTTGTTAACAAGACCCTGAGATATTTGAACTCCTCCACTTGAGACAGAATCTGTGACAAAGGGCAGCCCTGGTGGAGTCTAACTCTCACTGGAAATGGGTTTGACTTACTGCCGGCAATACGGACCAAGCTCTGACACCGGTTGTACAGGGACCGAACAGCCCTTATCAGAGGGTTCGGTACCCCATACTCCCAGAGCACCCCACACAGGATTCCCCAAGGGACATGGTCAAATGCCTTTTCCAAGTCCACAAAACACATGTAGACCGGTTGGGCAAACTCCCATGCACCCTCCAGGACCCTGCTAAGGGTGTAGAGCTGGTCCACTGTTACGCGACCAGGACAAAAACCACACTGTTCCTCCTGAATCCGAGGTTCGACTATCCGACGGAACATCCTCTCCAGAAGCCCCGAATAGACTTTTCCAGGGAGGCTGAGGAGTGTGATCCCTCCATCACAGAGTTATAGAAGATGTGAAGGATGCCATTGCAACATTAAAGGAATGCAGCCTCCTAAGGAAATAGATCCTGCTCTGACCTTTCTTATATGATACTGAGACCAATCCATCTAGTCATTGATGGGACGCCTAAACCTGTAGGAATGACTGGACTTAGAGGGCCTTTGATGCATTAAAAGTCATAAACCAGTTTCTTGGTTTTGCTGATGTTTAGTTGTAGACAATTCGCTTTGCACCTAAAAATTTTCCACCTGACTTCTATGTCTGACTCCTCCTGACTTCTGACTCCTCTCCTTTGTCTCATCCGCTTTATCAATACACCCCATAAATTCAGAACCATCTGAGTTTCTGCAGGTGACATTACCTGGTGTTATATTTATAGTCCAAGGTACACGGCAGGGGTTCTCAACGTCGGTCCTAGGGACCCCCTGTGGCTGCAGGTTTTTGTTCCAACCAGCTTCTGTTTTTATCTGGAACTAGCCAACCCACGGCGTAGCATACGCCGCATAATCAGGCCGCTGTTTAAATGATTTTTAAGCACAGAGGAAAAAATAAACATTTGAAAAATCCACCAAGAAAAGTAACATTGCAACAATGCACGCTACGAACCAACATACAATTGTCCGTGACTGAAAACCGGAGGAGCGCCGTCGCGCCTTCTCTTTCCAAAGCGAAGGACAGGGTTGAACGGCGCTCGTTCAGTATGCACTGCCCGCTTATGTCCCCGCCCCCAACTCCCTACCTGAGTCGCTTTCGTCTGTGTACAGTCCACATGCACCTGTGAGTCACGTTGACTGTTAATTTTCCAAACACTGCCTCAGTCGGTTTCCACGTTGATTTTTCATTGTTCTTTGCGGTTCCGGCTTCCTTTTTATATATAATCCACCAAGTCACCCGACCATGGGGGAGGGGGTTTACAAAGGGTAGGCACGTAATCAGTGCAAGCGTATGACCCGGACGTACTGGGAATTTCTCATTCATGGGGAACAATTGCAAGCCACGGTCTCCATCACGAATGGGGTTCAACGGCTTACGCACGGGTAGACACACATTGATCCATTCAGTGTAGCGCGCGTGCAGTACCGGACATACAAGTGAATCACAGACCTGTTAATGCTCAATCTCACGTGGCTAAAAGCCACTTGTTCGTCTAAGAATTTGGACGCCGACCGCTGTTGGGTCGTGTAACTATTTGGCAGGTGGGAGTCTCGTTCGTTTTCGGAAATAACCAGCCAAATCTCTCCACCAACTAAGAACTGCCATGCACCACCACCCACAGAATCGAGGAAGAGCTATCAATCTGTCAATCCTGTCCGTGTCCGGGCCGGGTGTGGTTTCCTGTGTTGAGTCAAATGAAGCGAAAGGCTTCACACCTGGTGGTGCCCTTCCGTCAATTCCTTTAAGTTTCAGCTTTGTAACCATGCTCCTCCCTGAACCCAAAGACTTTGGTTACCCGGTTGGCTGCCCTGTTGCGGGGCCTGCATTGGTGAAGCAGGTGAGACGGTAATGAAACAGAGGCACAGGGCTTATTGGTTTTTAAAGACTGCTTCCTTCATTGGGTTTTAACCAATGCACGGAACGAACCAACACACAATCATCCGTGTGGCGCGGAGGGTGGAACGGGAGGAGAGGAGAAGGACATCCACTCCGCTCCCTCCGTCATGCTAGTCTGCTGATTTCTTGTTCAGTATGCACTGCTTGCTCATGTGCCCACCTTCAACTCGTCACTCGAGTCGTTGTCGTCTTTGTATAGTCCAGATGCACCTGTGACTCACGTAGACTTTTCATTGCTCTGTGCGGTTTTGGCTGACTTTCTATATATAATCCACCAAGACACCCGACCACGGTGGGAGGGGTGTGTGTACAAAGTGCAGGAGCATCTAAGAAGACGCATGTTTGTCGCAGATGCAAATTGCTGTATGTAGCGTGTAAAACAGTTTGCCAGGGTGCACGCGGTTGTGTGTCATAACCGAAAACTCATTTTTTAAAGACTGCTTACTTTATTGTGTTTTAACCTCAGGTGTAAAGGAATGTTTTAAGGATCCCATGGGATACCCATCGCAAACCGTTTTACACGCTGCATATGGCGATTCACCTCCGCGAGAAACATACCTCTATTAACAGTCAGCGTGGGTCGGAGCTGCATGTTGCCTCTACGACAGACGAATATAAATGACGCCATTTTTTCTGTGTCGTCGCGTCTGAGTTGGTGGACGTGGCTCTGCGAGTTGTCGTCGTATCTAATGGTCTTGGAGTTGGTGGGCGTGGCTCCTTCTTGCATGCGCCATAGGTGTCTAACTTGTCGGCGGCTTAGTGAATCCATGCCCCTTCCGGCGTGCTTTCCATGGTCGTCTTGCCTTAGTGAATTATATATATAGATCCTGGGCTAATTAAGTGAACTGTTATTTCCAAGATTATGTGTTTTGGGAACACTATAAAAATAAGAAAACTAAGTTTAGTTAAAAAAATACTGTATATATATACTGTATATTAAAATGTACTAGGCAGTTATATAGGAATAATGTATTTCGTTTTCTTTTTAGCAATATATCCATCTTGGTTTTCATTCTACTTTTCCAGGTGTCCTAATTGTTTAATTAATACATTATTTACTAATTAGTTAGCCTGATGCTAAAGTAGTTGCAGCCTTTCATGATTCAGTGTCATTTGTCTGGGTGTCTGATCTGCTCATTTTTAATTGTCATTAATAAGATACAATGAAGAAAGCAAACTGAACAGAGAAAGGGTAAAATATAATGAAATCAACAAAAGGGAGTTAAGCATTTAAATCTATAGCAAAAGCAGAAATATTTCTAAATGTAAAAATCATGACTCTGTGCTTTGTTAATGTAGAATAAGAGGAGAGAAAAAAAACCCAGCTAATTAATTGAGATCAGTTGTCACTGATTATAAATCTGGTTGAAACAAAAACCTGAAGTCACAGTGGGTCCCCAGGACTGACTTTGAGAACCCCTGGTGTACGGAGTGAAGAGAAAAAGAGATTGTTTCTTGTGGTGCTACAGTGTTGCTCACCTCTATTTCAGAAACACAGTCCTTGAGTCTCACAAACTGCAGTCTGCCTGACAGATGGCCCATTATCCACAACACAATAGCTCATCCACTTACATATCTCTGAGTTTACCCCTTAACAGAGATGGCTAGATGGTACTGAAGGCATTGGAAACATGAAAAATATAATTCTCATAGTACTGCCAACTTTTTTGAAAAGAAGCCTTGTGGAGCAGACATTTAATTGCATCCTCTGCAAACTGCAGTGGGTCCAAATGGTCTACCATAAGAGGAGTTGTATAGTCCAGAACCAGCCTCTCAAAGTCTTCATGATGTAAGATGTAAGTGCCACTGGTCTGTATGCATTAGGTGAAGAGGCACATGCTTTCATTGGAATAAGAACAATGCAGGATGTTTTACACAGCAGAGGCACTTTCTGGAGCTTTAGAGACAGACTGAACAGATGACAGAGGACACCACAAAGTTGTTCAGCACAGGCCTTAAGGATTCAAAGACTGACTCTATCTGGTGTCACATGTACTTTCTACAGTTATCTTCTGAGTTGGCCTTCAGTTAAGTCCACACTGATGGTCAGAGGTGGACTTGTTACTAGCCATTCCAGTTTACATGGAGGGTTAGCTTTGTTCAAATCCCCTTCCAGCACCTGAGCCCTGGATTACTTAAATTCCAGTACTTACTGTATGCCCAGTTCTTTCGAGACATCCTTCATGTTTTTTCTGAGTGACTTTGTTTTCAATTTTATCCTTGTACGCCTCTTTTCCTTTACTCAGCTGACCTACGCCCTATTCACGTGCTTTTGACCGATTCTGTGAATTCTTGAGTAGTTCTTCTAGAAAATGAGTTTATGTGGTCAAGTTTATGTGCAAATTCTCTGCTAAAATATCCACCCAATATTACGTCTTTCAGATTGTAATTGCTGTGATTGTTATTATTGGCAAAGCAAATATTGTAATAGTACATCTACACCACGACAACACCTCACACGGCTCAACAAAATGTCTGCATGTAACACAAACAACAAACAGATGCATGGTGAAGAGCACATGAAAACACATAAACCTACAGTATGTGTGTTTGTGTGCGTCAACAAAGAAAAACTTATGGAAAGGGCACATCGGTTAATGCATGTGTCCCCACATTGCAAATTAAGCCTAATTTGTGACATAGTGATGTCCTTGGTTAAATCACTATCCATACCATGTCCAGGTTTTTAAAGTCCATTCTACATTTTTTCATTGAAATGTTTAAAGAAGAGCAGCACCAAGGAGCAGCGGTTAACCCTGTTGCCTCACAGTTCCAACATTCAGTTCCCTGCTGTGGGGTGTTTGCACCTTTTATTTGGGTCTAAGTTTTCTCCCAATGTTCTAGTTTCTTCCTTCATTACAAAGACTGTGCCTGAGGATGATGAGAGACGTATGGCCTTGTGCCCAATGCCAAAGGGTCAATAGAATAGTATCTAAAACAACATTCACACATACTGAACCACTGTGAAGATCAGCTTTCCATTTTAGTGTGCAATTTCCATTTTAAGATTTTTTCTGCAACCCATTTGTGATAATAAACACAGATAAATAAGAGTTGGGGTACCAGTGGCTGGAAGATCTCATTTAATATTATCTTTTGAGTTAATTTAATGTATACATGGGTTATGTCACTGTCACAGATGTACGGGGACACTGCCCGGCCGGGACGCCTGGACAGTCCCCAACGGGGACAATACTTCTCCTCGGCCACGAGAGGGCAGCTGGGATGCCCGTGAGAGGACGTGGCCACCGCCAGGGGGCGCCCGGTCAGTTGGGGAGTCCTGGATGGCAGCATTTCCGCCACACCAGGAAGTGCTCCCGGAAACAGTTCCAAGAAGACCCGGAGTGCTTCCAGGGGCTTTCCTGACACTTCTGCCACACCAGGAAGTGACGTCAAGGGGAGCACCTGGGGCTCATCCGGGTCCTGATAAAAGGGGCCGCCTCCTTCCAGACAGAGAGCCAGAGTTGGGAGGAAGGAGACGAAGCTTGTGAGGAGGAGGAGGTCAAAGAGAAAGAGAGAGAAAGAAAGAGGGAAAGAAGAAGAGAAAGAAGAAGAAAGGAAAGAGTTGGTGAAAGAAGAAGAAAGGAAAGAGTTGGTGAGAGAAGGCATTGTGGTGCAGTAAAGAAAAATAAACAAAGGAGCGTGTTTTATACATCCTGGTGTCGGTCTATCTGTGTTGAGGGTACGGTTTCCACAATGGCGCCCAACGTGGGGCCAAC
The DNA here is from genome assembly GCF_016835505.1 of Polypterus senegalus. Taxonomy (NCBI): domain Eukaryota; kingdom Metazoa; phylum Chordata; class Cladistia; order Polypteriformes; family Polypteridae; genus Polypterus; species Polypterus senegalus. The sequence continues at coordinate 58,528,973 of NC_053154.1, read as the reverse complement.
CCCCTGCTAAAAGGGGGGAACCCCGTTTTCATAAATATTTTGTGGAGACAACCCCGCACAGCAGACGAAGGCGCACTACCGCTGCGAGACGCAAGCCTGCGCTGACGCCTCTGGAAACGCTCGCTGTAAACCACGCCAGACGGACGTCTTTTTTATGGGGAAGAAAAAGGGCAACCGGGCCCTGAAGGTAGCGGCGTCGTCGTTGCGGCTGCACGGGGCAGCGGGCGGCGGAAGAGGCCGCCCAGCGACAGCGGATTCGAGAAGACGGGATTCGGGAGGTAAGTCTCGCGTCGGAGGGTGATACGCTTGGTGGGACTTACCCTGCGGTCCCCTGGTCATATTTTTTAGCAGGGGACTGCCCGAATCCGCGTCTGTGGCCGAAGCACGCCGACCCGTGGTGTGACAACGAGATGACGACGGGAGACTAAGAGGAGCCGCTGTCGACTGCAGAATGGCTGCGGGGCGGAAGCTGCCCGAAAGTCTCTTCCCCGAAGACGTCCGCTCATAGGGTGGAGGGAGCGTTGGTAGACCGGAAGTTCCTCCCCAAAACAAGTACGGGATTGGACGGTGTGTGTTGTGTCCCGCCGATGAGTACAAGAAGGCGGGACCAACGAACGTCAATCCTGTGTTGCCCGAAGACCCAACGGAGCATGCGCAGGAGCTCAACGGCTCCCAGCCGGCAGGTGAGTCAGAGAAATGTACGACTTCAGCGCCGGCTGTCTTAACTGACTTGTTCTTGGCTGTACAGGAGTTAGAGAAAGTCTTTCGTCCTGTACAGCCTCTCTTACAGGTATTACAGAACCTGACGGGTGTACTCAAGACGCTGGAGGAGACTACGGATGCACCCCTGAGAGCCGTACTGGGGTGGTTAAAACGGCGCGACGTGGGATTCTCCAGTCAGTCCGATGCTTCGGTACAGGTAAGTGACACCGGTACCGAACAGGATTATGGAATCCTTAGCGAAAAGATCCCGGATGTAACGGAAGGGATCCAAGTAGCAAGGGTTCCGACAGTAGATCTGGGGACGAGTACTGAGACCGCAGTACAGGCTGAGTCGGGGGGGCGGTGCCGGCTTGTATGTGTCGGCACCCAGACCGCCCTGCGCCAAGAAGCGGCGGCGCTCGGAGCCCGATCGAGAGGGGTGCAAACAGCAAGGGGTCCCGCTTTAATTCATAAGGGGATCCAAGCTGTTGCAGCACTCCAGAGTAACGGGAGGCCCCGGAGAAAAATGGAGGGGTCTCCGGACAGGGCGAAAAGAGTGAGCGAGAGCTCGTGTGCGGCGAGAGAGCTCTCTCCGAGGCAATGGAGAGCTGCCCCGAGCCAAGCTGAACGGATACAGGCACGGGCGTTCCGTCCTGTTTTCAGGCCCGGAGAACACCTGAAAGACAAGGGGTGCGCCGGTGTTACAGGTGCCATGGAGCTGGGCATTTGTGGAGGCGTTGTCCATATGCCCTGTGCAGAAATGCCATTAGGCGGCGTCGGGACGACGTCTCCGCACCTGTGTCTTCTTTTACAGGTCCAGACTATGGAAGATGGTACGCCGGGACCCCGAATTGGGAAACTGTTAACCCTCGCGGGACGGGCCGCTTTGCCGGATGGGCTTCAGCTGGTGAGGGGGCAGTGTCACAGATGTACGGGGACACTGCCCGGCCGGGACGCCTGGACAGTCCCCAACGGGGACAATACTTCTCCTCGGCCACGAGAGGGCAGCCGCCCGGGTCTATTTGGGGCCACAGAGACGGAGCTGGGATGCCCGTGAGAGGACGTGGCCACCGCCAGGGGGCGCCCGGTCAGTTGGGGAGTCCTGGATGGCAGCATTTCCGCCACACCAGGAAGTGCTCCCGGAAACAGTTCCAAGAAGACCCGGAGTGCTTCCAGGGGCTTTCCTGCCACTTCTGCCACACCAGGAAGTGACGTCAAGGGGAGCACCTGGGGCTCATCCGGGTCCTGATAAAAGGGGCCGCCTCCTTCCAGACAGAGAGCCAGAGTTGGGAGGAAGGAGACGAAGCTTGTGAGGAGGAGGAGGTCAAAGAGAAAGAAAGAGGGAAAGAAGAAAAGAAAGAAGAAGAAGAAAGGAAAGAGTTGGTGAGAGAAGGCATTGTGGTGCAGTAAAGAAAAATAAACAAAGGAGCGTGTTTTATACATCCTGGTGTCAGTCTGTCTGTGTTGGGAGTACGGTTTCCACAGTCACATATTTTCCTTTGAGCCTGTCTCTTCATCCTTCCTGGCCATACTGGTGTGGGGACTTCCTTGCAGGTCAGGGCTGCAACTCTTCATCCAGGTCAGTAACATTTGAGCTATGAAGAATAAACAAACAGACATGTCTTTTCTTTATCCCTTTTCTGTTTTCTTATTAAATGGAACTCTGTAAGGCAATGGTTACACTCCTGACTCATTTTGAAAGATAATTAAGTAGGATAAAGACATTTTCACTTACAGTTACTCCTATTTCCTTCTTTATTCCTTTTGAAATATTAATGAAACCTGATCTGCCTTTTCCCCTCCGTTCAACACACCTGAGTATATCAGAGTTATTGATCGCCAACTTCTACTTGTATAAAAGACAATTTTGTACTGCAGTCTTTCACTCTGCAATTAAAAATAAAACTAATAGTGATGTGACCTCTGCTTAGTTAATTATTAGTCATGTCTTGCTAGGAATGAAGCTCCTTTGATGCTTGTACTCTGTTAACAGCTGTGACCTTCAGTCTATAGGGAGCATGGAGAAGTAAACTCAGAGCTACAGTGCATAAACCTTTAAAGAGAACTTCCATGGGAGAAAGCCTGCTTTAAAAATCTATCACTAAAATAAACTGCTCCTTCCAGGCCAACAGACGCTCATATATATCACCGCTGGAGGCTTCTATAATTTGAAATTTACGCCCTTGTTGAGGACCGCTTCTGTTTTTTCTTTTCTTTTTTTTTTTCAGAACATATAGCCTCGCAGACATTATATTTTTGATAAACTTCCACCTACAACAAGCATGATTAATGATAGTTAAAGGAATTGAATCAAGGTTAAGAAAGACAGGGCCAAGAAAAAAAAATGTGGTCAGTCGAGACTGTACGGTAAATAACTTCTTTACAGAAATATATGATGGGTCCTCCTTTTTGTCGTGCCAAGTAATTACTCGCACAGGCCTCCTGTAATAATTCCTATTACAACCTAAACGGAAAAGTCAGTAACTCAAAGCATTGGGACAAGGTGAAGGTAAGGCCAGGCAAGCATGGATCAATATTTCATTTACTCGTTGAGGTTTAGCCTCCATCCCTGTATCAAATTCTTCACTGCGAGCAGGGAAATAAATAAATAAATAAGATTGGCTGAAAAACACTGTACAAAGTCCTAATTTCCTTAGGGTGCCCATATGAGCAAGGAGAGCTGAAAAATACTGTTCAGATTTAAAAAAAAAAAAAAACACGGTTTGTGCTCAAGGTTATTCATTACACTGCTTTGTCAAAAACAAAGAACTATTAATGTGAAATCAGCGACTGCACATCAATCATATGCCAGAGAGCAAAATATGTTTGTAGGCAGCTTATGCAGTAGCTTTGATAAAACAAATTAAAGAGTAGTCCAAAAAGTTTCTCTTAACTCCATTTGTCTGGCATGTTTGCTTCCCTGCAAGATGTCCCAGAGGTGAAAATTCTCTTTGGCACCCTCACTACATCTTGGTTAGATTATAACAATGTTAATAAACTCAGGTCATGGCTTCCAGAGTGAATTTTTTCAATAAATAAATCAAATCTCATAATCTGCTACAAAATGCTCTGTCTATATTTCTCCTGTTCTGTAGTAGTAGGTTGTTGTACCGGGTTAGCCATTAGGGATGCAATAAGAAGTCAAGCAAAATGACACCTTTTACATCTTGCCTGAAGAAGGGGCCTGAGTTGCCTTGAATGCTTGCATATTGTAATCTTTTTAGTTAGCCAGTAAAAGGTGTGTCATTTTGCTTGACTTCTCCTGTTTTGTACAAATCTTCTTCTTGGTCAGTTTGTGATACTGCTCAAGTCTTACCTGAAATCTCTTTTCTCTGCATTTCGGATTTACTGCATCTGACTGGCAAGTATTTACCAGGGGGGTGTGTGGTGACACAAGGCAGTGAAATTTTCACCAGGAAATTTCCATGACAGAGAGATTGCCACACTGATAATAAGAAGCCCCTCTAGATATTTCTCTTTATAAAAGAAAATCTTGAGGCGAGATGAGACTCTTTCCAAGAGATTTTTTCAAGTCTGTAGATGGGGTCCTGCCCTCCTCTCAACTATTCCTGGTTAACAGCCCATGACCACGGTCCTCTCACCTCTCATTCGTGTGAATGCTTTTTGTCAGACACAGTTCCTGTGCTCTCAGCTATTATAAATGTTAACGTTTTCTTCACTTTAAGTTCCCAATAAAAAAAGACTTATGTCCAAATTTTAGTGAAGGATTTCATCCCGAAGGGTTATCAAAAGAAGAAATGAGTATACGGGTAATCCTAGCACCAAGAAATGATGAAGTCAAACGAATTAGCGCAGAAATTGTCGATCGGTTACACAGAAAATTGGTTAAATGTGTGTCAATAGACTATGGTGAAACAGTTGGTGGTGATGGTGCCGAAGATTAAAACATCAGCTTACAATATCCCGTAGAATATCTACAACCGTTAACACCGTCCAATCTTTCGGACCATTGAAAGAAGGATGTATCATAATGTTATTGCGTAATTTATGTATGAGTGATGGGCTATGCAATAGGACAAGATTAGCTGTATTCAAATTTGGTCGAACAATTCTAACGTAAAATTTTAACAGGTGACATGAAAGATGATGTATTACATCTTCCGCGGATACAAAAGACAGCAAAAGAGATCTTGATATACCATTCATATTAAAATGTTTACAGTTTCCTGTTAGAATAGCCTTTGCTATGACAATTAACAAATCACAGGTTTATTTATTAGAGAGAAAGAAACGATATTCACTCACGGGCAATTATACATTGTCACGATGTAAGTCCAAACACAGAATCAAAATTCAGTGCGATATTGATGAAAAGTTAATTCCAAATATTGTTTTTACTGAAGTTTTACAGTAAAAGTGTAAGTTTAAAAATAATTAGCATTTTACTATTTTTAAATATGGTTAATTACTAGCTGTAATGTAAAACAGGTAGTTCTATTATGCTTATGTAACAATTCCCATGAAAATAACAATCTATTTAAATTGTACATCCGCTTCCCCATACGCAACTGGCAGAGCCGCAAAGTGGCTACTGCGTAGCGCTCACCCAGGGGTTGGGAGAGTGAACCGAACAGGGGGCAGAGCCCCCTAGTCTATGTAGAAAGAAAGTGGACAATGGGCACTGTCATCTGATGCATATAAATGAAACCTCTGGGGGCTACAGAGCATGAGAGAAAGAGATTAATGGTTGAGCAGTTCCAATTATACCTTTAGTAGTAAAGGTAGAAGAATTATTAAGTAGGGATCAGAAGATGAAACATAAGTCTAAACCAAGCAAAAGTTTGTTAACAGAAACCAGTGCCAAAGTCTAATGCAAACTCTTTGCTTTTTTCTCAGTTTTCCTTGTATTTTTGAGGGCTCCTTCATTAGAGCTGTTTACATTAATGAAATCCTGTACTTCTGTAAAGAAATGTGTGTATTTTCAGGCAATGAAAGTGTTTGGTGAAGCTGTCCTTCCATTGACCCAGCCTCCTTAACGTGGCGGAGTGGTTTGCATGTTCAATAATCCCCTTAGCAATGCTGTCAAGAGCCATGTACTCCTGGTGGAGCCACCCATTGCGGCAAGGTCAGAGGTGAGGTCCTAACTAAGACTGACTCAACCACTCACACCCTATGCTACCAAGGATCCATCTAAAGTGGTGAAACTCCCTGCCGTACCTTGTCGTCTTGCACTTGGGTTGCCACGTGGGTTCCCGACAGGAATTGAAGCGGTGTGATTGAGGATTGGGCACCCTCACTACCAGCGATATCAACACCTCTTTTGTGCAGGCTCTTCCTTCCATCTATCTTCTTCATCCTTTCTCCTGCATCAATGTCCTATGGCGATGGGCAACAGACAAAGAGAACTACCATTGGGTGATGGTGTATGTTCTTAGTATGGAATCTGCACACATGATGGCGTTGGTGTGATGGCTGTTCAGAGGCACACCCAGGACAAGTGCCTCGTCCGTGTCCTGCTGACGTGACTAGGCAGCCTTTTTCAAGAATAGCACTGACTACCCTGATGGTGAGGGGACAATAAAAGGTGCCCTAAACAAAGTTTGTCCCATCGCTTATCACGGTTAATCTGTTCCAGACTCTACCATGATAAATGAATTTTCACGAAGTAGGATTCTTTATTTATAAATCGAATATTTTCGCAGTTAGAGTATAGAAAACCTGTTTACGACCTTCTAAATACGTTTTTTAACATTATTAGAGCCCTCTAGACATGAAATAAGACCCTTTAGTCACCATTACACTCGTATTACCCAATATATTAGACAAAATAAGAGAAAATAAGACATATTAGACGTTACAAATATCATATTACTAGGCGCACTCGCCTTTTAAGGCGACCGACTTTTATCCTCAATTTTTGTGCGCTCCATGTGTACATCAGGCATGTAAGTGTAGTTAATGAGAACATCAAAGTGCCCATTCATAACATCTTCCGAAAACCTACGTTTTTTTTCATCCCCTCAAGTGCCTGTCCAAAGTCGTACTATGTCAGCCCGAATCTGTACCGCTAAAGATGGAGTTTCATGCACTAAATAAGCTATAGATGAGAATAAGCAAGCACCATCTCCCCTGATATTTACTATGTGGTGAGGCATTTGTACTTCATCAACATTAATTATTTCCAGAGACATAATTTTGTCTATTTTTCCAGAGTATCGCGCACAAAAGCAAGGGAACGATCAGAGCACCAGAACTCTGCTCACATTGCGTCGATTCGTACCTCAAGCCGCAAGTAGTAAATCTGTAATAAGCGGAATACCGCTACGCTTTGCACTCACGGGACATAAGGACAATCCCGAACGCTTTTATATAGTAGATTATTGTACTGTACATTTAATTGCACACAAACACACACAGTTCTTACACACAACCACTAACCTATGAAGGCACGACCTCAGTAGGAGAGTCTTCAGAGGTGGTGCAGTATCTTCAGCAGGTGCATTGTTGTCTTCTTCTGCTGAAGGAGTACTAGGAGTAGGCAGTGGGTGTCTGGGTGCGTGGCTGAAGAACATCTTGATAGGCAGTTGCTGGCGCTGTCTTTTCATATGCGTGAAGAGGCTTTTGTAGGGTATTGCCATCTTTAATCATATCCAAGAGTTTTACCTTCTCCTGGATAGTAAGCATCTTCCTCCGCCGCTTAGTTTTATTGTCAGAAGGCTTAGAAAAAGCAGCACATTTAGGAGCCATCGTAGATAAAAGTTCTCAGAAACCGCATGCGTAGTGACGTAAGCGTGTATGAGAAAAAAATCGCGATAGAGTTAAGCCGCGAAAGTCGAAGCGTGATATAGCGAGGGATCACTGTACTCCATAAGTTTGGATGTCCCTCAAAATTGCTCACAATGCCCTGTCTCTTTCATGATGGAATGAGGGTGAAGGTCTTTTTTGGTAGGGAAACATCTACTCCCTTCAAAATCAGTGTTGGTGTCAAGCAAGGCGGTTTCCTGGCTCCGGTGCTATTCAACATTTACCTTGTCGCTGTCACTTGTCTGTACAGAAGTGCATTGGATGCCACTGATGGAGTGATGTTCCGGTATGTTCAACCTCCGGAGATTATCAGCCCATTCCAAACTCACTGACGATGTTGCTGGCATAGCTGTTCACCAGGAAAGCCTTTAGAGGACTGTTGAGTCTTTACACTCAGCTATTAAATCAGCACCTCCAAGACACTGACCCGTCGGACTGCTTTCCAGCACACAAATCCTCCAGCAGATATCAAGACTGGCAACAAGACACTAGAGAACATACAATCCTTCCCCTCCCTTGGAAGTATGATATCTAGCAATACCTTTGTGACTGAAGAATTTTGGATCCTACTCCTTCTCCTCTAGCCCCCTATGCATTTGGCCACCTACGCAAGCGTGTCTTCTGTAACCAAAATCTCCGGCATGGCAACCAAGGTTGTGGTATATCACGAGTATATATATATCATCACTTCTTTCTGGATGCGAGTCCTGGACTCCCTACCACAAGCAAATCCGCACTCTAAAAGCGTTCCACATCCACTGCCTCAAAAAAATTCTGGGCATCACTTGGGAGGACAGGGTTCCACACACTAAAATTCTGGAACGCTGCACATCAAAAAGCATTGAGGCCATGCTGCTCAACCATGTCCTCCACTGGACTGGACACGTTATCTGAATGGATGAGTCTCAGTTCCCAGATGATCCTGTATGATGAGCTCGCTGAAGGATCCCGACCTCAAGGTGGACTGAAGAAATGCTGGAAGGACTACTTGAAATGTTCTCTCAAGGCCTGCTCCATTCCACATAGGCAGCTTCAGAAGCTTTCTGAGTACCACATGCTTTGGAGACAGAAAATAAATGAAGGAATCCATCAATTTGAACAACAATGGTCACATCAACAAGAAGAGAAAAGAATGGCAAGACATCACCAACAAAACCAACCCACTGCACTGTCTGTCTTTCCTGAATTGGCCTGCTTTACCATCAGCACACACACCGGAGGGGAACTGGCGGAGATGGACACATTTTTTGCACCTGCATTCTGTGTCCCAAAGTCAAGATGTGTGTGGTTCACTGTCAGCGGCAGTCATGGATGTAGTTCGTCTGGAACTTGAGCCATGTTGCTGTGCATTTCCCAAATTGTCTTGTTAAATGCATTTCATAGCACTGTTTATGTGCACACACATGCATTCTGCGTTTGTGTCCGGACAAGCGACACCCTTGTAGTTTTTCTGTCAGCAGTGTTGCAGGCCTATCAGAAAATGCCCACTGCCACATCTTCGGTGGCTGTGTGAAGAAATCAAAGCCAAATTTCGGGTGTCGCAATGAACCGGACATCCAAATCATGGGGCATTTTGCAAGTGTCATGGCATAAGGTAGTGTTTGACACAGAAATCAAGCTTCGAAGGTCAGGGGTCCATGAATTTTTGCATAGCTGACAAAGAACCATTACAATTATATATACAGTATTTTTTTTTTGTGTGTTGGAGGGGACATACAATTAATGTAGATAATATGAAATTAAACTGCTTTTAGAAGAACATGATATATTTATTGAAAACACTTTTGCTTGCTTCTAAATATTAGTAGTTTTTACTCATAGTAATAAGAAAATTCACATCTATCCTTCTGCATCTGCATCTCCACAGCGGTGAGAATAGTCAATATACTGTGCAGTTGGCTCCAAAGACCTTTGAGATTATTGCTTACTTATTATCAAAACTAAAATATACTAGGCATACAGGCCTGGATGTCCATAAATGATGACAATGTCCTACAAACTGCATTTTTTACCTTATAGGATATGTTTGTACTCCTGTTATCTTACAGTATTAAAAAAACAGCTGAAAATTTAATAAAGTAATACACGTTATCATTACATATCACCTTGGTGCATCGGCACAGGCTACCTTTGTGGTGCACCATCAGATCCGCATGACACTTAAATGATAAACAAGCAGATTTAAAATATGGACGGATGCTTGCCAGAATACAGAGATCTGTGGGTTTGATTTGTTTGATTTTATTATAAAACATTTAGATCAGCCGCCAGGCAGTCTTTCCTGGTGAGCATCTCCCTCTGGCTGAACAGTTGTTTTCATTTTTTTTTTGTATTACCATTATTTATTCTTAAACACATGCAGACCCCAATTCTCAAAACCACTTGACCGCCTTACAGATTTTGTTGCTTTGAAGTGTATTCCTGTGTTTTCTGTAAACCACTTTTAGATAGAGCTTTGTGAAAGGTGCTTTGTAAAATAAGCTTATGGTTTTTGAGTCAGTATATTTTTAAATTTCTACATTTGTACCCAATAGAACAGACAATTGTGAACTTTTTAATTAGCGTATAGACATGAAGATGATTGTGACAAGCTGGCGAAATGCCTTGGTGTTAACATTTTGGTACAGTCATGAAATAACTAAGAAATGAAGAACATGTATAAAAATTACTGTATGTTACCTTCAAATTAGATTAGATTAGATAAATTGTATTACTCCCATGGGGAAATTCACATGCATACAGCAGCAAAATCACATAAAACAAGGATACAGACTCACAGGACAGATAATACAGCCAATCAATAAAAATAAATAAATATATATATTGCAGATATTTCAAAATCAACTTAAAGAATGTGTCAGGAAGAAGAATTAAATTGCCTGACAGTGGTGGGCAGAAAAGACCCCAGTGGTGCTTCTGTGGTGGCATGAAAGTGGCCGAAAGTGCTATAACAGTGTGCCTCCTAGAGGGGATGGATGGGATTTTTCATGATGGCATCCAAATTTGCTACCATCTTTTTTTTAGTTCAAATATTGTGAAAAAGAATACAACATGAAAACAAAGTTCTCCTTTAATAGCTGAAATTATTTAGTGTCTCATTCCATAACCTATTTATGTAATTAATATTTTTCATATTTAGATTCATTCTTCATAGTTCATCTGATTGTGTAGTGTAATAGTAGAAAACAAGACAAAGTGAGTATATAGGTCACCTCCATGATGAAACTCCTTTTAATTAATGAAAAAAAAAAAACAAAACATAAATTTCCAACTCAAAAATCAAACTGCCTCTGCTGCCTGTTACACGGTGTCAGGCAATGACTCTCGGGTCCTAAAATGAATGGCCTTTTGTGGTGGCCGGCCAGGTTATATACGCAGATTTACAGAAGAGTTGGACTTCGTGGGTTGAGCGAGAATGCAATACACTTGGAGCAGCCACTAAGTCATATGCTTTCTTTGCTTTTAGTTATGACATGCAATCCATGGACATGAATAGAAAGGTAAGCATATTGCATTGCAATCTGACACAAACATTGTGCCATGTTAATACGCAATAGTGCATTTGGATGATATGTTTTAAATCATGACACATTAAAACAGTGCCAAAATGAAATGCACCATGTGCATATGCATTGCACTAAAATGCAGTTAACACATTGGGTTGCATTATTTTTAGCACAAGTAATATTCCATATTTTAATGATTTATTAAAAAATGTAGAGAAGAGCCAAGCAAAATGACACCTTTTATTGGCTAACTAAAAAGATTACAATATGCAAGCTTTCGAGGCAACTCAGGGCACTTCTTCAGGCAAGATGTAATACAGAAACTGAAGTTTCCTGTGTTTATATCCACACACTAGGACAAGAAACAACATTGGTAAATCTTTAAAGGAAAAATCTTAAATGTAAAAAATTAATAGATTCACTCAGGCTAAGATTAATTTAACAAGAGAGAGAAGAAAAATGTATAGTCAAGAGATTTTTGGATAAGATAACTGTCCAACAAAGTCCTTTGAAGTCTGTGATGAGTTTTTCAGAACAATATGGATCTGTAGACAGGTTATCTGTGTCAGTCTGAGAGATGCAAACAGTCCTCATACCTGGCTATAAAACTCTGGTCTCTATTCAAGCCATGCTGTAATGTATTAAATTTTAACATGACTTTAACTTCCCATTCTTTTCTCTCTTGCTGTGTTCTGAAGTTGCCCATAAGCACTGTGACTTTACAGTCCCTCTCACAGTGTCCATGGCTGTTGAAGTGGGCCGCAACAGGAACATCTGTGTTGCCATGTTTAATGTGGAATCTGTGCAAATTCATTCTCTGGCGGAGTGTTTGTCCAGTTTCTCCCACATAGAGAGCAGTTTCAGGACATTTCATACAGAGAATTAGGTAGACAACATTGGATGATCTGCAGGAAAATTATCCCTTTATGTGATGTTCAAGTCGGCAGTGTGGTATAACGGTCTGTATTGTAGATGTGGGCACACGTTTTACTGTAGGCAGGGAGATGTGCCATTTGCTGTCAGTTCATTTAGGGAGCTTCGGACAATAAGTTACTGAAGGTTTGGTGGTTGTCTGTATGCCAGGAGGGGAGGTTCAGGAAATACATTTTTCAGTGTTTGGTTGTTGTTTAGCATTAGCTAAACTTTTATAATTTTTCGAAGTGTTTCAAGATGTGGGTTGTAGGTGACAACAAGGGGATGTGGCTCTTGTTGTCTTTGTTTTTATATTCCAGAAGGTTGTTTCTGGCTATGGCAGTAGCTCTTCTTATTTGAGTGTCTGTTGTTTTGGGGGTATAACCTTGTTTGATGAAATCTTGTCTGAGCTCCTGCAGTTGTTGATCCCGGTCTGTCAGGTCTGAGCAAATACAATTGTATCGAATTGCTTGGCTAAAAATAATAGAGCGCCTTATATGCTTGGGGTGGAAGCTGTCATTTCTTAGGTAGGTCCGTCTGTCTGTTGGTTTGTGAAAAACAGAAGTTACAAGGGTGTTGTTTTTCAGTTGAACGGTGGTGTCAAGGAAGTGAACTTCTGTTTTTGAGTAATTCAGCTTCAGCTTTAAGTTGGGGTGAAAAGAATTATATTCATTATGAAAATGGAGGAGGTCCTTCTCACTGGCAGTCCAGATTATGAAGATGTCATCTATGTAACGGAGATATAACATTGGTTTTGAGATGCACATTGACATGAAATCTTCCTCCAATTTTGCCATAAATAGGTTTGCATAGTGAGGTGCAAACCGACAGCCCATTGCAGTCCCCATTTGTTGCAAGTAGCAATCTTGTCCAAAAGAGAATCGATTATGTGTCAGAGTGAATTTTATCATTTCTATTACTGACTTTGTGGGTAAATCATGTTGTCTGAGGTACGTTTCACATGCCAATATGCCATCATCGTGGGGGATGTTTGTGTATAGAGCCTCAACATCCATTGTGGCCAGTAAGGTTCCCTCAGGTAAGGGGCCTAAAGCAGACAGTTTTTTTAAGAAGTCAGTGGTGTCCTGGATGTAGCTGGTTGTGTTGCAGGCGAGGGGTTTAAGAATGTGTTCCACCCAGCCTGAAACCTTTTCTGTAAGGGAGCCAATTCCTGAGATGATAGGCCTTCCTGGGTTCGCTTCTAAGTGGATTTTAAATGTAAAATGTAAAATTGTGTGTATAAAGTCTTTTTAGTACATTGTCAAAGGCTATGTTTAAAACTGAAGGTGAATGGAACAACATGAACTCAATAATTTCTATTCCATCATAATAATAATAATAATCAGTGCTGCATTATGAAGGGGTTTGAGCCAGAATTTGAAAAAATGTTCCTTTTAGGTTCAGTAAGGACATTCATAAAGGGTAGGCCAGATGCGTCAGCAGCGCAAAGGAGCTGGCCAGAAGACTGACTATTCAGAGGAAATACAGCGTAAGGTGGGATTTAGAAAGTGAGAGATCAGGCCAAAATGAAACACTGAGCCAAGTGGTCTGTTAAATTCATCTTGGTACTTTAACTTCAGCTCCCCTCATGGGTGGTATCTTTCCTTTGCTTATGTGTGGGTCTGAACTTTTGCTGTACATGCTGTTTAGATTTTGTAAAGATTCATGAAGGATGAAGATATTATACCCTGCTGTAACATCACTGGATACATCATTAGTACATTCCGCATGAAGATACCAGTAAAAATAAGGGACACTTTTCAATAAAGGTGTCAAAATTGTCTGTGTAAGATAGAGAGTGACCTTAAATGATCCCTGGACCCAAAATGAGTTTGAGGTAAGCCAACGTAATAAATAAGCTCTAGCAAACACAGGATTGGCATGTCTTTAGTGATATGCCTTATTCACCTAAACATTACATCTTCATTACATCTTGCCTGAAGAAGGGGCCTGAGTTGCCTCGAAAGCTTGCATATTGTAATCTTTTTAGTTAGCCAATAAAAGGTGTCATTTTACTTGGCTTTTCTCACCTAAACAGGAATATAAATCCTCTCCCTCTCCATTAACTTACCAGCCTGGCATTTCTACCCTCCACCGATCAATCATCTTCGTCTGCTCATCTCCCAAATGCAACCTGTCATGATCTGCAAATCCTTTTATGCTTACAGGTTTCCTTGGTGTCACAAAATGACGAAGTCATAATATTGGGGCTTTGAGAACCCAAGGAATTTAGTTGGTCACATTGACTTTTCCATTTAAATATATTTTAAACTATGTTAAAAACCAAATAAGTTTTCCCCCTGTGCCATTTTGCTTTTGTTATGGGTGCTGTCATTTTGTGACCTTTGTTGTGCATGGTTGGCAGAATGTTACTCGGCAGGGTAACCAGCAGTGTCTGACATGAGATACCATTGTCATGACAGTATAAATGTCAGCATCATTCACTTCCAAGTTCTCAAAGTTTTTGGATATAACTAAGAAATAAAATTAGTGCTCTCATTTGTGTTTCAATCAGAATTTTAGTATTGAACTCTTTTGTTTTGCTGACTCCAACCTTTGTCTATTTTTTGGCTCTGGTTATATGAACATTCTGCTTTTTGACATCCCTCATTACATTTCTCAATTTACGATTTTGGTTTCACGTCCTGGCCATGTTTACTAGTTAAGTGCATTTTGGTTAGGGCCTATGTGTGCTATTAAACCACAACCCATTCTTATTTACAAACTTTTATCAACCAACTAAGTCAGTAGACAGGTTAACTGCAGTAATACACATATGACACATATTTTTAGGAAGTCACTGCGCACTGGAGAGATACTGAAGGATTGGCAAATGTCAAATATCATCCTATTGTATAAAAAGGGTGACAGGGCAGAGCCAAACAACTATAGGCCAGAAAGCTTAACATGTATCACAGGAAAATTAATGGAAGGAATTATAAAGGATAAGATTGAGCAACACCTGGCGAGTACAGGAGTTATTCTGAACAGTCAGCATGGGTTCAGAAGAGGGAGGTCATGTTTTACTAACATGCTGGAGTTCTTTGAGGAGGCAATAAATCAAAGTGGAGCAGATGATACTATTTATCTTAACTGTCAGAAAACATTTGATAAGGTGCCACATGAGAGGTTGGGAATCAAATTAAAAGAAGTGGGAGTTTAGGGTGATGTTTTTAGATGGGTACAGAATTGGCTTAGAAACAGGAAGCAGAGGGTGATGGTGTGAGGAACCTCATCAGAACTGGCCGATGTTAAGAGTGGTGCTCCACAGGAGTCAGTGCTAGGGCCACTGCTATTTTTAATATATATAAATGATTTAGATAGGAATATAAGTAACAAGCTTGTTAAGTCTGCAGATGATACCAAGATAGGTGGATTAACAGATAATTTGGAATCTGTTATATCATTACAGAAGGACTTGGATAGCATACAGAATTGGGCAGATTTGTGGCAGATGAAATTTAATGACAAAAAATGTAAAGTATTACACATAGGAAGTAAAAATGTTAGGTTTGAATACATAATGGGTGACGGAAAATTGAGAGTACACCTTATGAGAAGGATTTAGGAGTCATAGTGGACTCTAAGCTATCAACTTCCCAACAGTGTTCAGAAGCCATTAAGAAGGCTAATAGAATGTTAGGCTATATAGCACGATGTGTGGAGTCCAAGTCCAAGGAGGTTATGCTCAGCCTTTATAATGCACTGGTGAGGCCTCATCTTGAGTACTGTGTGTAGTTTTGGTCTCCAGGCTACAAAAAGGACATAGCAGCGCTAGAAAAGGTCCAGAGAAGAGCGACTAGGCTGATTCCAGGGCTACAGGGGTTGAATTATGAGGAAAGATTAAAAGAGCTGAGCCTATACAGTTTAAACAAAAGAAGATTAAGAGATGACATGATTGAAGTGTTTAAAATTATGAAGAGAATTAGTACAGTGGATCGAGGCTATTATTTTAAAATGAGTTCATCAAGAACACGAGCACAGTTGGAAACTTAAAGGTACATTTCGCACAACATTAGGAAGTTTTTCTTTACACAAAGAACAATAG
Organism: Polypterus senegalus; assembly: GCF_016835505.1. Classification (NCBI taxonomy): domain Eukaryota; kingdom Metazoa; phylum Chordata; class Cladistia; order Polypteriformes; family Polypteridae; genus Polypterus; species Polypterus senegalus. The sequence goes on along the minus strand of NC_053154.1, from coordinate 58,513,040 downwards.
ACACTTGGAATAAGCTACCAAGTAGTATGGTAGATAGTAAGTGACTTTCAAAACTTGACTTGATGCTTTTTTGGAAGAAATAAGTGGATTGGACTGGTAAGCTTTGTTGGACTGAATGGCCTGTTCTCGTCTTGAGTGTTCTAATGTTCTAATCAAGGGAGCTAAGAACTATCATAAACAGTAACAGGGATCACTCAGTGGTAGAACAGTAGAGCATAGAAAAGACATCCAGAGTTGGGAGAATCTCTAAAAGAATGGTCAATAATGTGTACAACAGTTGGCACACAATAAGCTATAACAAATACCAAGGTCTAAAAGGGTAGAGCAAACTCAAAGTTAGTACAAATCCAAAGTCAGTGTCCAAAAAACAGTCTAAATAAATTTATATTGCTGAAGACAAGATTTTCACAAAGTCATTCATTCCATGTTTTTAATTTTAAAGTTGAGACACTTTCTACAGTGCGAGCAGCCATCTTATACATATCATAGCCTCAATGAAAAAAAAGTTAAAGGTCATTTCTGCACTGCAAAGGAAAGAAGGTTAAATCCAATGTTTCAGCTGGATAGCCTTCATCAAATGTGCAACTGAAAAGGAAACAGCGGGTAACATGAATAGGAGGGGTGTAGTAAATAAGTCGATAACACAACTCAAAAAGTGTTGGGGAATTGCCCCGTATATTGTTTGATGCAAAAAAGTGGTCAAAGTAAATGAAAATATCCAAATATTCGACAGACAATTGAGGTGAAATGGTGGCTTTTATAGAGGAGACAAAATGGCTGCAGGAAGTGATGAAATGGGGACAGAGGGGAACCGGAAGTGACGTCATTAGCCAGGAGGCGGAAGTGACGTCATTAGCCAGGAGGCAGAAGTGACGTCATCACGGAGGGACCGGAAGTGATATCAACTCCAGGAGCCGGAAGTGATGTGGATGATGAAATGGTGGATGTCCCAGTCTCTGAATTATTGTTTAGAATGTAATTATTTGTTTTATTTGTCTTCTTTGGTTCTGTAAGGTCAGAGAGAGAGGCATTAGTACCCTGAAACAAACCCTCATCCATTGTTATATCGCTCACCTTAGGACTTGTTGACTGCTTCCGAAACGCATGTGTGTGCCCAGACACATCAGGGGCCTCATGTATAAACGGTGCGTACGCACAGAAACGTTGCATAAGAACTTTTCCACGTTCAAATCGCGATGTATAAAACCTACACTTGGCGTAAATCCACGCACTTTTCCACGGTACCTCATACCTTGTTGTACGCAAGTTCTCCGCTCGGTTTTGCAGACTGGCGGCACCCTGCGTCAAAGCAGTGCTACTGTTCCTGTGTGGTTACACCTTATTTTCCTGACGCAGCTTTATAAATACACCGAAACTAACCGCATATTGTTTATTAGTGTAATGCATCTGATTGTAATTAACTTGTAACAATATAATGGTAGAGGGAACAGCCATAGTATTCCAAATACCATAACTGCTTTAGCGTTGTTACTCTCACTTCTTCTTCTTCTTCTTCTTTCAGCTCCTCTTGTTAGGAGTTGCCACAGCGGATCATCTTTTCAATATTTCTCTCACTGCACCACTCAGAGTATTTATATCACTGTATCTGAGTGTGAATCACAGCAGCAGCTGATCGGAAAGGGAATTATCGGTATACAGCTTCAAGGACACGCTGTCTCAGCCACTGCAAAATGTTTTAAAGCCTTTCCTGTACGGACCTCGCGGTTCAGAAACAGAAACGATATCATTTATAAGGTGAAATTCAGCAAAATATGTTTATTAAATTATACAGATAAAACTTTAACTTCATTTAAATAATCTATATTCTTCACTGGGAGTGTCGTTATGATAGAATAATTAAACATGTACTACTAAGATATTTCAATGTTCTTTAAACGCTTTGAAGAATCGGCGCTAAGCTTACAGATGGCTTAACGCCTATTACAGAGCTGATTGTATGGCGATCGGTTACTTGGGGAAAGAAAAGCACTGACTGCAGTGACGGCTATGCCAATATATATTGAATATAAAACAGAAAGAGAAAATAACAACACAGCTAAAAACACAGCAACAAATTTCGGCAAAAGTTAAATGCTTGTGTCATGAGCACGAGGCGGCTATGCAGTGTCCGCAACGGACGTAGCCATCCACTGTGCATAAGCTACCTTACTGATGGGCGGGCTAAGGAGCCACCGATTCTTTCTCTGCCCAGTGCCACCAGAAGCCTAGAGCCGCCCCTGATTGTACTGCTGCAATAAATTATCTCATCAAGTGAAACACATGTTTAATAACGTGCTTTAACTCCTATCATCATGAAAATGATATCACGTATACATCTCAGTATTTTAGTTATTCAGAGAACTGTAATATTACGAATGTAATTGATTCTGTGTCCAGTTGGAGGAAGAGAGCCGGTTTAAAAGCAAGTAGTGATTCACACACATAGAGCACATAGAAGATCAAATACAAAACAAAGCATTTAACGTGCTACTTTAATTACGATGTGATTTGAGAAACTGGTTAATTAAACGATTTTAAGATGAAGTTTATGATGTTCTACTTTAATGACAAAATAAACTACGTGATTAAAGTGGAAATGTCGAGATTGAAGTTGACATTTCGTGCTTTTTCCTCACTGTGTGCCTTTTTTCTCTGTACCCTAATAAGCTTTCATATGACACTCAGACAGTGGGCTTACAACTCGGCTTTTCACGCGACTTTGATATGTGACTTCTTTTTATTTCCGCACTGTGCAATTTGTGAATGTGAGCTTTCAAGTTTCTCCAACACGCTATGTCACTCGATCAACTTCCTTTTGTTGATTATACCACGGTTTTTTTTGAACAAACAGTATGTTTTTCATTTGCCTCCACTTGGTATTCGCTGAAATTCTTATATTTTCCCCCATGCTTTTCCCATTGTCTTTTCACAGAAGGCTGCGCTTAAGGGCGATTTATATTGATTTGCATATTCAAATAGGTGTAATTCTGGGAGGATTTGGGGCGTTACATAATGCGCATGCACGAGCGTTAGTTTTCACGCTGATCGGGATTTATGTAGCGGAAGAACGTGGAAGTTGGAGTACGCACAGATTCCTGCATCTGGATTTTCTGTGCGTAAACACATTTCGGCTTTTGTGCTTACGCCATGTTATAGTGCGAGTTCTACGCACGGCGTTATACATGAGGCCCCAGGTCGGGCGGCCTGCACAGAGAGGTCAAAGGTTCGGGAGAGAGCATCAGCTTTGGCCTGAAGAGCACCCCAACGATAAGTGACCTGAAATCTGAAAGGTTGCAATTCCAGAAACCATCTGGTGACACTAGGATTAGACTCCCAATTAAGAGCCATCCACTGTAAATCGGCATGGTCTGTCAAGAGAGTAAATTCCCGTCCCAACAGATAATAACGAAGCTGAATAACAGCCCAGTTAATTGCCAAAGCCTCCCGTTCCACTGCTGCATATCTGGTCTCCCTGTCCAACAGTTTCCGGGTCAGGAACAATACGGGGTGTTCAGCACCATCGATGCATTGGCTCAATACGGCACCCAATCCTGTGTCCGATGCATCGGTCTGGAGAATAAAAGGATAAGAAAAGTTTGGAGATTTCAACACAGGTGCTGATGTTAGGGCCGATTTCAAGTCACAGAATGCAGCTTCAGTATTATCATCCCATACCACTTCAAAAGGAGCACTTTTCTTTGTAAGATTCGTAAGAGGTGTAGCCCTTTCAAAAAAAACGAGGAACAAAACGACGATAGTAACTCGCTAATCCTAAGAAGGCTTGCCCTTGCCTCTTTTTAATCGGACGGGGCCATTTGACATTGGCATCAATCTTAGAACACTGTGGTTGAACTGTCCCCCCACCGACTAGATAGCCTAAATATTTAGCTTCGTTCAAGCCAAAGAAACATTTCTTTGGATTAATCCGCAAGCCTGCTTATGCTAGTGTAGAAAGGACAGCCAACACATGCTGTATATGGTCCTTCCATGTGCTGGAATAGATGACTACGTCATCCAGATAGGCAGCACTATAAGAATTGTGTGGCATTAGCAGTGTATCCACCAGATGTTGGAAAGTTGCCGGAGCCCCGTGCAACCCAAATGGAAGGACTTTATACTGCCAGTGTCCACTAGGTGTACTGAAAGTGCTTTTTTCCTTAGCGGAGGACGTTAAGGGAATTTGCCAGTACCCTTTTGTCATGTCCAAAGTAGTTAAAAACTGTGCATTACCCAAACGCTCAAGGAGATCGTCAACCCTAGGCATAGGGTAAGCGTCAAATTTAGAAACCTGATTGAGTCGTCGGAAATCGTTACAAAATCTCCACGACCCATCAGGTTTAGGAACTAAGACGATTGGACTAGACCAAGGACTGTAGCTCTCCTCAATAATGTCCATGTCCTAATTTCCAGCTCTACTTCAGTTTTCTTCGCCTCGGGAAGTCTGTATGGCCGTTCTCGGACAATAACACCCGGGTCAGTAACTGTGTCATGTTCAATCAGCGTAGTGTGACCAGGTTGTTCATTCACGACTTCAGGAATGGACAGGATAGCATCCTCTAATTCCTGTTGTTGTTTCCAAGACAAATTAGAACCAAAATTAAGTGGTTGATAGGCAACGAAAAGAGAGCGTGGCTGACCGGAGTTAGGTTCCTCCTCCCTTTCCTTCCACGGTTTCAGCAGATTTATATGATAAACACACTTGCTCGGTCGACGATTGGGTTGTCTGACCAAATAGTCAACGAGCCCTTTTCGTTCTATGATTTCATAAGGTCCTTGCCACTGTGCTAACAATTTTGAATGTGAAGTCAGAATGAGTACCATCACACGATCACCTGGGTGGAATTCCCGGATGGTGGTGTTACGATTTTAATATCGCAACTGCGCTGCTTGAGCCTTTTCCATATGTTCTTTTAAAATAGGTCTAATTTTATATAAACGATCGCGTAATTGCGCGACATATTCCAAGATATTAGAGGATGGGAGAGCCTCCTCCTCCCAACCTTCTTTTAGCATATCCAATAACCCGCGTGTTTGTCTTTCATAAAGGAGTTCAAAAGGAGAAAAGCCAGTGGAGGTTTGGGGAACTTCCCGATAAGCGAAGAGCACGAGTGGAAGTAACTGATCCCAGTTTCTCCCATCCTCGCTGACTACTTTGCGTAACATTTGTTTGTGTCTGGTTAAAACGTTCAACCAGTCCATCAGTGTGTGGGTGATAAACTGACGTTTTCAGACGTTTAATGTTCAGTAACTTCGCAACCTCCCTGAATGTCTCCGAAGTGAAGGGAGTTCCTTGCTCCGTTAAAACCTCTTTGGGAATCACCACACGTGCGAATATCCCTACTAGTTCCCATGCGATATTTTTAGAAGTTGCTGAACGCAACGGGACAGCTTCAGGAAATCACGTGGCATAATTGACCAAAACTAAAATATATTTATGACCTTGTAGCGAAGGTTCAATGGGTCCTACGAGATCAATACCAACTCTTTCAAAGGGAATATCAATGAGGGGAAGAGGAATAAGAGGGGCACAGTCCCTTTTGGGAATCTGACAAATCTGACACTCTTGGACAAGAAGTACAGAAACGTTGGACCTCCTCGTTTACTCCTGGCCGATAGAATCTGAACTTGATCCGTTCTAATGTTTTATCGGTTCCTAAATGGGCTCAGAGTAAATGAGAATGTGCTAATTCACACACTTGACGACGATAAGTGCATGGTATTAATACTAAGGTTCTTATTTCACCTTCATGTTCAGCCACGCGATACAATAAATCATTTTTGATTACAAAGTAAGGCATCCATGGTATAGGATCAATAGACATTTGTCCGTTTACTGAAACGACTGCATTCCTTGCAAATTTTAAGGAATCATCATTCCATTGCTCTCTTTTAAAGGAAAAAAGGGGTAATTTTAAATTGAGAAGCCAATTCGGTTATGGGATCCTGTGCTACCTTAAGGGGAAGAGTTTCAGTCACCTCAGGTCCTTCGGAAGGTGGGTTGCCTCCCGTAGTGCCTGATGTACCTTCATCTCTGTTATCAATACTATCTATATTATGACTCTGAGAGCTATTACACGGCGTGGAAACAGTCGGAATAATTTCTTTACGTTCCATTATCAAGCCCTTATTTATTAATGGGAGAGTACTGTCTGTACCACGTTTCATTTCTGACCAGTCGCCCCCGAGTATCACTGAATAGGATGGATTTGTCATTACAGCTACTATCATGGATCTCATGACATTATCAACCGAGATGACACAAGAGGCTGCCTGATAATACCTAACATCACCATGTATACATTTGAGACTTATCTTATGCATCAGCCATTGTCGCGGTAAGACATAACGGTGAGCAACAATAGAAATGTTACTCCCGGAATCATACATAGCGGTAACTTTAACTCCATTAAGAATTACTGCTCCCGTATACGGCAAAGACAAGGGATTGATCACAGCACAGTACCTCTCTACTCTTCCCAGAGAACAGTCCATCGGCTCCGGAGTCGGGCAAGCAGTAAACAGGTGTCCTACCTCTTCACACTTGAAACAGCGTGGAGGATAGACTGTTTTTTCTTTTTTCCGGGTAGAGCTGTCAGGAAACGATTGGGCAGGCTCATTAGAAGGTACACGAACCTGTCGGGGTGGGCGAGAGTACCGTTCTGACTCTTCGGATTTACAGACTGCCCAGTGACGCTCCACTATTTTAACGAGGTCGTCCATTGTGGCTACCTCTTGCTGGACTTGCTGGCCGACTTTTTCTGGGATTCCGTTTATGAAGGTTTCTATAGTGAGGATTTCTACCATTCGTTGGGGACTGGCCTTAGCCAGCGCCCCACTTTACCCCAGACTTCGTACACTTGTGTACGGATGGATCGTGTCTGATCAAACTTCCACTCCCTCCATTCCGTCTCCTGCCGGTCCATGAATACGCCATAGCGTTTAAATATTTCTTTCTTAAGGGTGTCGTTATCGGCAGGCTGCTCCTCCGTTAATTTGTAATAGGCCCTCTGCGCTTCCCCCTTCAAGTAAGGTGCCAGAATGTAGGCCCACTCCGATTGCGGTCAGGCGTTGCGCTTAGCGTTCCTTTCGAACACCAGGAAATAGATCTCTATGTCATCTTGTTCAGTGAGGTAAGTTAAGGAGGAAGGTACTGACCGTGACGTCTCTACCCTTTACTGTTGCTGCTGCACGCGCCTCCGATTCTGCTAGGCGGGTCCTGGTGTCCCCTAGTTCAATTTTCACCTGCTGTAGTTCAGCAACCAAAGCGTTCAACACAGCGTTCAGGTCTTGTCCCTCGCTCATCCTTGAACAATAAAATAATCCTGCCAGCTACGCCAATTGTGGTAAATAAGTCGATAACACAACTCAAAAAAGTGTTGAGGAATTGTCCCGTATATTGCTTGATGCAAAAAAGTGGTCAAAGTAAATGAAAATATCCAAATATTCGACAAACAATTGAGGTGAAATGGTAGCTTTTATAGAGGAGACAAAATGGCTGCAGGAAGTGACGTCATCAGAGGGGAACCAGAAGTGACGTCATTAACCAGGGACCGGACGTGACATCATCACCATGAGCCAGAAGTAACGTCATCACCAGGAGCTGGAAGTGACGTCATCACGGAGGGACCGGAAGTGATATCAACTCCAGGAGCCGGAAGTGATGTGGATGATGAAATGGTGGATGTCCCAGTCTCTGAATTATTGTTTAGGATGTATTTGTTTTATTTGTCTTCTTTGGTTCTGTAAGGTCAGAGAGAGAGGCATTAGTACCCTGAAACAAACCCTCATCCATTGTTATATCGCTCACCTTAGGACTTGTTGACTGCTTCCGAAACGCACGTGTGTGACAGGGGTAAGAAGAAACAAAGCCAGGGCAGATAAAAGAAGAAAAGGTGAGAGTATGCGTGAAAAAGCTGCTATTAGAAAAGATGAAGGCAGAGATTAAAAAGTTAGATAGTCATTAAGACCTGGAGAAAAATGTGATCCCAGGGTGAGAAGGAGCTCAGCTTTTTCTTTGAAAAGTGTCTTTGGTCCTGTGTAAGAACACAAGCAGAAAGATCAGTATGGCTATAATGAAGGGATGTGAAGTATTCTACAATAGGCTTTGGTTTTAATGGCTTGAACATGCTCCCTGAAATGTTATACTAGCCATCTCCCTGTTTCACATTTGTAGATGACTGAATACTTCCTACATGAAATACAGCAGGTAAGACTTTTAGTCTGGCAATTTGCTGATTATTTAATACTGAATTTCCCAGAACGACCAAATATACCATGTGACATGTTTGGGACACAGTGCCTCCAGTTTCAGCTTAAAGTGCCAGATGAATTATGTGGCTTTCCTCTGTGAAGTGAGATACGGATAAGACATTTGCATAGGTGAGGTTGTCAACAAAAGGTGAATAAGGGAAGGGTAGAAAAAATAGCCTCCTGTGGAAAGCTCAGTCTGCAAAATTGGGAAATTTTATTGATGACCTGTGAGAGAGTGTTAGGGTGGAATGGGAGGACCAGTAGGATGTGGGTTTTATTATTTGGGTATCTATTAGGAGGAGGAGGTTAGGAGCATGCAGCGCATTGTCACATCCACCACACGATGAACCACTTCAGGATGCCAAATTAGGTGCAATGGGTGATACCTCAGCAGCACACTAGTTCGAATGGAATCGAACAGTGAGGCTTTTTTTTACAGTGGCTGGAGTGCCAATCCTGCCACCAACCTCTGAGTTTTCCCTGCAAATTAGAGGACCTGCTGGTAGGACTGATGGCAGGTTAACATCATACCCAGGTCAGAGTAATTGCAGATTAAGTGCGTTGCTCAAGGGCCCAAGGAACTCTTCATTCTGAGTGCTCCATTACACTGCAGTGGTGGTAGAATCTATGGAACTGTGAAAGAGGTAGTTTTTAGTATAACAGGGATGGAAGAAGCTGTATAGAGCACAACTGTGTGGGTCATTGGCATAAGTTTTAAGTCTTGTAAAGCTAGTAGAAAGACTAATATCTAAAAATGGTAGAGATTTTGTGGAAATGTCAACTGTGCACCTGAGCGATTGATAGAAATTAGTAAAATCATTAATGAATTCATGTTTCTGGTTTCTGGAGCAAGAGGCTGTACCACCATAATTGTGGATATATCTTTTATACAGGTCTTTACAATGCCTAGAAAGGAAGAATAGATACCACCAGCCAACGAAGATGTTTTTCAGAACTTGGCCCCATTCTACTACACAATGTAACTTCACTGACCTTTTGAAAAAAAATGTTATCAAAAGTGAAAGCATTGTGGGTAACAACTAGTTCTGCCAGTCTGATGAGGGTGTTGATGGTAGAATCCTGGGCTGAAGGTTTATTGAATGCCTGTCTGAGGTCAATAAGACCTTCATCATGACGAATAACTGTGTACAGGGAGATGATTTCCATGGTAAAGATAAAGCAATCAGGACCATGAAACCTAAAGTTGTCAAACAAATATGGAATATTGTTAGTATCTTTTAAGAATGAAGAAGGACCTTAAACCGGTGGTCTTATAATACTTAAGGAAAGCTGAAATATGAGTAGTGGGCAGAAACAATAGGGCATTCAGGATTAAATGGCGTTAATGATATCACCGTTCACACAATGTGTAATATGTGAGTAGTAAATGCACAACACCATTGCTACTAGACACATAAAATTGTAACGCCAGTTTAAACAACCCCAAAATATATTTCTGTGCACTAAAAGGCAACTGAAAACATTGATGATATGATTGTGTCCACGAAATAGCGAAAGGAATATGTAAACAAAAAGAAAAGAAAAATCAATAACATGCAGAAGCATAAGCACATAATGGAAATGAATAATGTTTTCCTGATGAGGACCACTTGTATAGTCACTTTTGCCAGTCACAATCAGGAATGCATTGTGGACCTCCTGGGCCTATTGGTTGCTCCACCAGCTGCAGGTTATCACTGCAGTCCTGAGCACCAGCATGCATTTAAAGGGCTGGACACCCTCTATGTAGGCCCTCCCAATTGTGGGTGGCATTTCTTTTACCCTTGTGGGAAACCTTTGCCATAGCTGGCATCTAATTCCAATTCTTATTAGGAATTTAAAATGAGACAAATTTGTTTAATGGCTCTCTTACTACTTCTGTGTCCATTCCAGAAGCATCAATTTTCATTTCAGAAATGAAGAAGCCTAAAAAGCAACTTTAATATTTCTTAGCAGTTGTAGTGGCAGGCATAGCACAAGTGGTCTAGGCAGTAAAAATTGAACTGATTAGGACCTCAGCTTTGATTTACTGAATGAAGCAAATGATCAAATTATGTCTGCATGTTTACCTTTTCTTTAACACCATTGCTGTTTAGTCTGACAGTTTCATCTGACCTGTGATTTTTCGACATACACGAGACAAATTGGATTTTTTCCCTGCTGTGTAAGCAGCAAAAACATGAGTGAAATATGATCCTAGAACCAGAATTGACATCCACATTCGTTTATGGATCTCAGCTCCGATAGGTCATGATTCTCGAAATGTGATCTGTGTGACGATGCCCACATCAGATTTTTAAAGCTGAACTGCAGTTTTTCTACGTAACTTTTAGTTGTGTCATAGCTGATTAGAATCATCAAGTTCTTCCTAAAGCAAATAACAATGGCCAAGATGATTAATAATATAACTTGCTAAGTTAGAGGTATATAAGCATGTTTGATTTCACTTTGATGGTGGACAGGTGCTTTTGTACAGGAAAAATAAATGGATACCATGGACATACAGGCATATTGGAAGGGGTAAATACTGGTATAGCTGGGAAAGATGGCAATGTCCAAGAATACACTCTATTGCTTCCAGGAGACATTTATTAACATGGGCCTTGTGACAGATAGGGGGCGCTATCGCTCCCTTGAACCCTTGTCCAAGACGCCAGACACATGGTAAAAGTCCAATAACTTATTTTATTTGGACAATAATGTGCACCAAGCACCCTCCTCTCCACAATACTCATTAACTAACACAATACTCTAATCAATAAACTCTCCACCACACCCAGACGCGTTGCCACTATTCCACCCAACTCAGCTCGCCGTCTGGGAGATCCCACAATCCCTTTATCATCCCTGACCAGGAAGTGTTCCAATCCCCAGTCCATATGATCTCCTATCACTTCCAGGTCAGATCAAAAGTCCTTTTCTTCACCCCGGTAGCACGACATTCCCCTTGTCCATGTGATCCGGTCATACTTCCAGGGCGTAAGGCAAATAATCGTCGTTCCTTCCTGCAGCATCTCCTAGCGCCCCCCCCATGGTATCCAGCAGGGCTGTACATAAAAACTCCAACATCCATGATGCCCTGCCGGTATTCGGGGCACCTCCATACTGCAGGGAGGGCTCCACCTGGCGGCATGGGGGTGTTGGCCAGGATGAACGGCCGGCCATACATCACAGCCTTTATATTGGGCTAGCAGGAAAGACTTAATGTTGCACTTCAAAGCTGTCATTTATTTCTTGGTCATTTGACATTACTGTTTGTCTAAACACAGGGATCTGATACAGCTGATGTACTAAGTTATAATCATATAAAAGGTCATATCAAAAAGGAAAATTAAAATTGTGTTTGAGTCCCACATGTTGAGTGTGGTGTATTTCAGCTGTCCATCAATTCATTTAATACATGACAATTCTTAAAAACTTGGATCTTTATAATACCAAGGCCCTTTTCTCTCAAGCTGTTAACATGTTGCATTTCTACAAGAGGTTCAGAGAGTCCACAGTTTTTTCTGACTCCAAAACTTTAACAGCAACAGCAGTCAGAAAATGGGAGGCTGACCTCAACTTATGAGACACCAATGAGGAAGAAATCAATGGCATTGGAGCAGATCTAGAAATGCACTGCCATGGTAGGCCTTTGAAATTTTGGGTTTTGCTTATTCTTCTCAAATGTTGACCACCTAATAAAATCAGTAAAAGCCATATATGTCTGGAGACAGCTGTGAGTGAGTTTTGCTTAAAACTGGTAGGGAGTAATTTAATGGCTCACATTTCTAAACCAATCCAGCACCTCATGAAGATGGCACCCAAAGTAGGGGCAGTGATTTTTAACTACAAATAGCAGTGGTAATCTTGTTAACCTGGTGCGACAGAGACCAAGCTTCTGTTTACTATGAACCATCTACATTCAAAAAATCTCCTAAAAAACCCTATTAAATATATAAATGTATGTTGTGTGTGCAGAGTGCACATTGCAACTTTTAAAAAGAAACATAAATTGATTCAAGGGAAAAGCCTTTATGTGGCATCTTATTATACATTGCCATTTAAAGACATCAATGGACACATGGTAAAGGTAAACGATATGTTTTCTCTCAGCATCAGGTCTTTTGTTCAGTAACTTTTGCCCTCTCTGAAACCCCGGTGGCAGTTTAAAATGCACAGGCAGGAGAAATTGGGGGCGAGTGTTTAGGAAGAAGCCCTGTAGTTGTAGCCTTTGCATTGCAGGATTTCACTGCTATTCACTACATTATGTTGCTTTAATGAGTTGTCCACAGACAGATATTCTCATTTGAGAATCACATCAGACCTCACAAGATGAAAGCCTAGGAGGTGAAGCAATATTATCAAAGGTATGCAAAAAAATGGCAGAAATTAATAATATATTTTTGAATTTTTATTTAATCAGTGAAAATAAAATAATGTCTAGTAACAAAAAATAATAATCAGTTTTACAAAACAGAGTAAAGATATAGGAAATTTCAATTGTTTTTAAAATCAGCTCCTTGAATTTCGAACACAATAATTCTCAAAATAATTTTTGAAATAAAACTTTAGATATTTGTTTATTAAAAGTCGCAAACTCTGGTAACAAAACACATTTTTCTCACTTCCTTCAAGATGTCCCTAAAATGAAAGTTAATTTACTAACCTCATAATTTCAGAAATTCCTTTTATGTTGGAATGATTTCTTTCTACTTGATGTTGCCAAGGCAAACAGGAAATAGTCTCACCTATTTTTTCTCTGTGTCTAAATTCTGTCCAGACTGCTGTTATCTATGGATGGTACTAATAGCATGTTTCTAAAACCCTCTGTCACACTGTAGTACCATTTTCCAAAACGGTTTTATGAACATATCCAAATAGCTCAGAATGCCAGAATTCCGACAGGGAAAGCAAAACTAAGCATCCCGCTTAACTGAATATTCCAGCCAAGGCTGGGACTTATACCAGGCTGAGGTGAACAACTTAGCTTGATTACCAATTCAATGTACGGAGTTGTGGAATACAAGAAATATGTCAGACAATGCTGGAAAAATACTTTAAGAATTAGGGGGAAATTATATAGTTGGCTACATGCACACAAAAAATGAATATTGATACAACCACTGGAATTCACCAATGTTCTGACAAGCCAAATGTCATCATACTCAGTTTTGTTTTGGTCCTTGTCATCCCTAAACCAATCAGAAAAAAGTTCATGGGTCTTCTATAAATTTTTAATTGGGTGGGCAAGATCCAATCATAGTGCCATCCCTGAATGATGTTCTTTTTTTGATTAAGGCTGATCATGTCTAATGTTTAGTGGACTCAGTCTAACTTATGTCAGGGACACATTAATATTTTTTCTTTTAGTCATATTATTTGCGTATTAATTTTATTGTGATGATAGTGATGTCATTGTTAATACATTTATCATAGGCACCACCATATTGTGCGTCTGGTCTCAATAATACTTCAAAATTGCTAGACATATGTCATATGATCCAAGACACCATTGCAGCGATATTATAAAAGAGATGGTTAAAGAAGTGTTCAAATTATGTGGGAAAATAAATTAAAGATGCGCATGAAAACTTTATTTGTGAGTACTGTTTTGGTTTGAATTTTCTGGATTTAAATCTAGTTTTGATCTCAACTTTGAAGTTAGCAATCTTCCTAAAATTTAAAAAGTTTTGAAAGATGTTTATGACAGAGCGTCTATAATGTCTCAAAAGGAATTATCTTCCACTTGATTCATTTGGTCTGTTTGGAAATAATAATTATTGTAATAGCAGCCATGCAAGCAATAACAATGAAACCTTACAATGGCAGTCTGGCCAGACTGTTTCGTTTTTTAAACATCGGTGTAGCTGTATAAGGCGATTCTGGCTTCACAACACTCTGTCTACACAACATCTATGTTTTATGAAGTGACTGTTTCAAAATATCAAGCAGTTAAGTTAGAAACTACTATGATAGCAAAAGTAACCAGAAGAATAGACTTAGTCAAAAAAAGAGTTGAAAAACTCTGAGATCTATCATACTGCAACCAATGCAAAAACGAGAGTCAAAATACAACCTCAAGTTCGAAAAGCAAAAAAATATTCATGGAAGTGGAGTGTTTTAGAAACAAAACAACGATCGACAAAAAGGCTTTAGATATCTGCAAACTCAGAAGAGGAAGTATGGAAAAGGCTGACATTTTAACCCACTGTGTGATGAATGTTAGGGTCATGACCTCCAAACCCTGCTCCAAGCAACCCGTCAACAAGTGGCAAAGACAGTGATGCCCGCAACAAACAAATCGGAAATGATGAAAAGTACATTTTCATAATATGAACCACACAATATTTCACAATTCTAACAGCAGATTTGGATTACTGACAAAAAAAAACACATCCAAACTAAATAGATCCAAAAATTATTCCATGAAAAAAAAACATGAAAAGAATTAATAAACAGTCACTTAATAGCACTATACTTCTAAAACAAGAGATATTGATTTTGGTCCAGATAAAGAAGCCATCATTTTAACAAAATGAATATGTGGCTATTCAAAGAGAATTTGTTTTTGTATCTGAAAAAGAAATCAAAATTGAAAAAAGTAATATCACAGGTACTAGGTGCTCGAAATATCTGGATAAAAGCAAACCAGAGGTATGTGCCCAGGAAGGTAGAGAGTTAGGGAGCAAACAAGTTCATATTCAGGGGACCTGCAATTGGTCACAAAATGAAGGGAGGGAGAGAGAAAGCAGAAAATGCCATAAAACAAAACCCAATACACAAAACAGTTAAAGAGATCGAGAAACCTTACAAAGGTCTTATCATTAAACTCCTCTTGGAAACACCTTTCAGCTTCCTGTGCACTTCATGGGAATGAAGAAAAAAAACGAAAGGAATCCAAAGCACAGATGGTAGGAGCTGAGTGCCTCCATCTTAATTAGGCATTACATAATGACATCATACAGTATGTTAGCTAACTTCTGGCAATGGGCATTGTGACTGTTAATGGTATGTTCGACTTAATAACCTTCAAGTGGATAATTCTGAAAATGTTAGCACACATTGGTCTTTGCATAAGTTCAGTCTGTCCTTGAACTCAACTGTATTGTAAATATATTGTTAAGTATTAAAAATGTAACACAGTATTCATAACAGCACAGTACAGTTCACAGCAGTTCTGTAAAGTAGACTCACATATTACACTTTAGCCCTGTAGACTAACTGAAATCAAGCTTTCTGGTTTCAAAGAGATCTCGCTAGCTGCTGCTGAATTTAGGTGTAGGTTTTTCAGCTACATATTGCAGCAGTTACCACTTTCTTTATTTGTCACCATTCAGATTTCCCACCAAAACACTTCAGAATCAACAGATGTAAAATGTAAAGGAGTTTATATACATGTGCAAAAATATAAAATGAATTGGTGATTAAACTCAGAAGCATTCACGCAGACATGTACAAACACAAAATAACAAACAAAACACTCCGTACAAATGAAAGTGTCTTGTGAGGTCCTTCAGAGACTTTTGGGAGACGTAGTGTTTACCAAGGTCTCTGCAGGAAATCTATTGACCCAAAAGCTCTTCCCAGTGCCTTCCCTGGACTAGCTTTATAATGGCCTTTGATTTGGAATTGGGAGAGAAGCTTAGACAAGGACTCGTTTGGCACGATGGAAGAGGACGGCAGTTTATTGTGGAAGAAGAAAAACTGGGAGGTAGGTGTTATGTTACAATTAGAGTTCCACCCCGGGCATAATTGTGTTCTCATTTTACTGTTTGTTATTGTTTTAAATGTTTTAAGTAAATGTTACTGATTAGTTTTACAGTTGACTAGATAACTGTAACACACTCCTCTCAGGACTACCCAAAAAGACACCAATAGATTGCAACTAGTGCAGACTTCAGCTGCCAGAATCTTAACTAGGAAAAGAAAACCTGAACACATCTCTCCAGTTTTCATGTCACTACATTGGTTACCTGTGCCCTTTACAACTGACTTTAAAATACTGTACATGGTTTACAAAGCCTTAAATAATCTCGTTTCATCTTATATTTTGGAATGCCTTTCATCTTACACTCCACATCGCAACCTTAGATCTTCAAATGAGTGTCTGCCTAGAATTCCAAGAGCTAAACCTAAAAGAAGTGGTGAGGCAACCTTCTGCTGTTATGGACCTAAAATCTGGAATAGCTTGCCAATAGAAAGTCACCAGGCTAATATGGTGGAGCACTGCTAAACTCCATTGCTAAACTGCTAAAACTCATTATTTTAACATGGCTTTTTCATAGCTTCATTTTGGTGTAACCCTGATATTCTGTATATACATTTAGTTATTTTTATCATGGCTCTGCAATCCATACTAACCCCTACTTTCCCTGCTGTTCTTTATCTGGTTTTCTGTGGTGGAGATCTGCGCAACCACCACCTGATCAAGGCACCATGGAGTCCCTACATTGATAGATTGAAGGCCAGATGTCCACATGACCATCATCATCCAATTCTTCCATGTAAAACCTGAAAAGCATGACGACTGATTGAGATCATTTATGTTAAGTAGAATGTCCAGTGGGTGCTTGGCGGTCTCTTGGCCTCGGAACCCCTGCAGATTTTGTTTTTTTTTTCTCCAGTCCTCTGGAGTTTTTTTGGGTTTTTTCTGTCCTCCTGGCCAATGGACCTTACTTTATTCTTTGTTACTTAGTATTGCCTAATCTTTTTTTATATTTTCCTTTTTTCTTTCTTCATCTTGTAAAGCAATTTGATCTACATAATTTGTATAAAAATATGCTATATAAATAAATGTTGTTTTGTTTTCTTGTCTGTAGTGTAAATATCTTCTTAATGAATAGTTTGTACAAATTATTATTCATTCCTTTTACTATGTGCCTTGTGCCATCCTCTTATGCCTCGCCCTAAAAAATGCAGAAAAAGAAAATGCAAACCAAAGCCAAAGTTGAAACAAAAGACTAAAACACAAATCAAACAATCTTAGTAAGGAGACAAAGCAAAGAATCAGAAATCAGAGAATCTAAAGTCCAAGGACTAAACAGACATCCATGTAAGATTGTTTTTTGAAGACATCCAAAAACTTGGATAACTTGAATGTGTCTGATTGCACCTTTTATATTATCGGGACCATTACATTAATTACAGTATTTCAGGAGATGAGCTGCATAACAACAACCACTACATCATGATGATAGCAATTCAACGTGGTGGTAGCCATAAACAAAACAAAACTGCAACACAAACAGCACAATTATTTTTATCAGTAACTAAACTAAGAGTAATAAACAACTGAAAGAGGCACTCAGGAAATATTAAAGTACACAGTACCATAACAACTACAGTACATAATGAGCCGGGTTGGGTTGGTAATGTGTCGGGCTGACACTGCAGCTGGGGGTATGTCCTCACTGCTAATTAAGAGCCCAGAAGTATATTTCTTGGCTGCTGCAGCATGGGATGGTATTCACTTGAAAGATTCATTTGAGTTTTTACCCCAGTCACAGATACTGAACGAATCTTTGTGCTGGATTTAAAGAGTCATGCTGTCGACTCAAGTCACAGTTTCATGTTACGTAAGTTCCACGTATCCGTGAGATGGTAACAGGAAAAATAACGACTGTTTCCAACCAGTAAACAAAATAATGGAGAAGGGGCCTGAGTTGCCTCGAAAGCTTGCATATTGCAATCTTACTAGTTAGCCAATAAAAGGTGGAATTTTCTTAACTTTTCACCCCATCATTACATTCAGGAAAAACACTAGGGGGCTTTGCCCCCTTCTCGTTTTGCTCACCAACCCTCTTCCCCCCTGCCAGCGCTACGCACCATTGTGAAGAGGGTGGCTGAATGCACACCAAGTAGACGTGGCCGCTCCTCCGAAATCCCTCTTAAACGATGATAAAATAGGAAACAAATACAGTGTTTTTTTAACCTCCTCTTTGCTCAATCATCTGCAGCTTTCTGCTGCTGCCGTGCCGCGTGATCTGCATTTCATGCGGCGCTTCAAACATTTAAAAGCCTGTACAACACCTGTCCTTTTGTCTCACTGCCTTTTCTCTCTTGTCCCCCAGACATCCTCAAACACTATGCGATCTCTTTTCGCTGTTCTGTTATTTCAGCGGGTAATATTTTCTGTTTCTTTGCTCTAATGCGATCTTTACTCTCATTTTTTCTTTACTCTCCATTATCTCTAACCTGCTCTGCATGTGTATCACGGGACTTTTTTCTAAAGTTGTAAGTATGACGTGACTTGTCCGTCTTGCGGGACGTGAAAGTGTCACTCTGTCTATCTTCAAAAGATCTCTCTTCCAAAGATCACGTATCGTCGAAAGATTTTTTTTTATAATAGAGAGATATAACTGTGAAGATTCACTCAGAAGGCACTAGAGAAAAAGCAGCCTAAATTCCCACACAATATATTATTCTAAGAAATATTCTTAAAGTGCACAATTCATAACATTGATGGCATAATAACAAAATAATTTAAAATATGGGGGAATGAAGAAATGGAAGGGTACTTGTTACCCAGCTGAACTAATCAAGTCTGACTCACTCTCATTCAGTATTTCACATATTTGTGTAGAAGATGTTTCAAAGTCACCACTGAGTGTTAAATTAACTTTTATGGTGTTTTAGAGCTAAAACTTAAAAGAGTGTACATTCTGTTCCTATGTTCACTTTCAAGTGTTAGTTTAACACTGTTGGATTTTGCGGTGTCCGAAGCTGGGCAGACAAAACCCTTAGCAGGAAATTTCCCAATCTATTATGAACGTTGTACACTCCATGAAATCATCAGCTAAAGAGATAGGAAACAAGCTGAGTAGGTGGTAGTGGAGTGGAAGTGCAGTTTAATTAGACAGATGAGGGAGTATTGTAAGTACGAGATAAGATTAGAAGCTTCCAATATCTGTTAAGTAGGTGTGTGTCACAGTATTATAATGCATGGAGAATTCTTTTTCATGTTTTTTTTTTTTGTTTGATTAGGAAGACTTGCATTTTGTGGTTTTTTCTTTTTCTTTGATTGAGCACTTGGTTAATTGATTTCACTCGTTTTGTAATTGTTGCACTCTTTAATTGATTGGGTACTTTTCACGCATTTTGTAATTGTATTTAATTGAATGGGAATTGAATTGCAATGAGTGCAATTAACAAAGACAAGGGGGGCACTTTGAGGCAGAGGAAAAAGACGAGAGATTGTCGGGTTTGGTTCAACGAAAGAAAACAAAAGAAAAGAACAGAAATTAAAGAAAAAAGGGAAACGGATGAGGGACATCGTAGAAGAGCTGGCAGTGATTACAAGGGAGCCAGCAATGCAAATTTGATTTCCGGAGGACTGTTACCAAGTGGTCTATGAAGTGAAATGGGTATGGTTTTCCTTGTAGAAACAAGAAGCTTCCCATCTAAAAGTTAAGTATTATTAAATTGTGGGGACTGAACCACAGAGTGTGGCAAATTGGCACCTTACTTCATTGGGTACTGGCAGCTCTGATTCAACCGTTTAGATGCTTCCTTCCATTTATGTTGCAGTTTTATCCCAGAGAGGAGGAGGATTTTTGAGTGGATACAGGAACATCAGAGTGGGCCTTCAGGAATCTCTGGTGGCTGAAGGATTAGGCTAAAGACCGTAGCAGTGATTTACTGTTATTTGGGACTACACAGTTTAAAAAAAGGAGAAAAGGGAAGTTTTGCTTGATGGTTTTTAATCAATTTAATATTTTAAATAAATCTTGTAAAGGGCCCATTTCAGCATTATTATTTGTGCCCGTCTTTGGTTCCCAGATTTCAAACCCAAAGAGAGAATAATAGAGTGAAGAAATATTTCTTTTGCTCAGGGGTCCTAGTGCCCATAACCTCATTAGGTGACATAGTCAGGACTTCCCTGTTAGGTGACATGTGTTCTGTAGTAAAACTTTTCAATTAGGTAAATATTTAAGTTGATTTAAGACAACCTAACAAAAGAACAGGAGATATCATCAAGTCAAGATTTGAGGAAACCTGCCTTATTTTTAGCTTTGTGCTGTCTGATGTTGAGAGTGATGTTACATGCAAAAGCAGAGGTGATTCCAGGGTACGTGCCTTGTAGCTGGTTACAGTGTACATGAATGTACATGAAATGTTTTAAGAATTTGGAAGAGCAAGTCATATCGCTCTTTTCTTGAACTCACACTGACATGGCAAACACATACTGGCAGAATATCAAAAGCCAAGCTCAGTAATTTATTGGCACCCCACTTAATTATTCCTGCAATATCTAGAAGTAAGATTCATGATGGCCAGCAGGAGGTAAGAGAGAAACTGTGACAAAGTGTGAGGAAACAGGAATAGCCATTTCATGTACAATGTTAATTCAAGAAATAAGATTTTTAATAAACAATTTTACTTCCTCTCAACCTACACAACCATTACCACACTCTTTAGATAACGACACATTTGTTTTAGGCCACCCATTGTACTATTTACATAGCTACTAACTGTTTAGTAGATACAAACCTTACTACAGGATCCAAAACCAGCAGCATAATGGAAAATCCTTTTTTTATTTCCTTTTTATGTATATTTTTAGTTTCCAGTCTCCAAAGACCACTACAAGGCTTGACTAATTATTTCAGTTTAGAATGGCGCAATACCAGGTTTGGAGAACCTCAGTGCTGAAACATGAAAAGTAAACGGCATCGCCAGGTTTTGGCAGTAAGGTTTGTTACTCTGACAATTTTTTATTGGACAAGTGAGAAATGAGAAGGTCAATTTCCATTTACATTCAGATCTCAATATTTTTTTGCTCAATTTTTGAAGAGGAAAGCTATGTAATAATTCATTTCAAGAGTATCATTATGTATGTAGCTGATATTTATCACTGTACAGTGCCTTCAATAAATATTTAGTTTCCATGTGAAGCTAAATGAGATCCTTTGTTCTATAATAGCAATGGATGCATCTGTATATTTGACTGTACACATGTATAAAATTAATTATACTTGTGTGGGAACCGGGCTGTCAGCGAGCCCCAAACCTCCAAACATGATCACACAGAGTCTTGGGTTAAAATAAAAATGTGTTTTTTAAACACGCTACCTCCACAAAGTAGCACAAGCACAGGTCTTCTCACTACACAAATATTCTCCCACAATTCCTCTCACCAACGCACTGCCCTCCTCCAGTTGAATGTTACTCCATGTCTTCCCAGCTCCGACACACCTGGATAAGGGGATGCAGTCCCTTTTATTAAGGACCTGGGAGTACTTCTGGTGCCATAGCCACTTCCCAGTCATATGGAAGTCCCATAATTTTGGGAGCATTTCTGCCGACAGCGCCCCCTTGTGGCATGCATGGTCCCCAGCAGGGCTGTGTTGCCAGACTATATCTCCCATCCTTCCTTGCTGGTCTAAAGGGCTGCTGCCATTTCTTCTGGGTTTGGCTTCTTCCTTTCCCCTGGCCAGGATGCCCATCTGCCTGATCAGAGCCTCCCGTCTGGTTAAGGAACCATTGCCTTTTCTGGTCGGGATGCCTGGCCAACCCATGTGGCACTGATACAGTATATATATAGTCGACTCATAAAGTATTTAGATTCCTTCACCTTTTCACATTTTGTTATCATTCAGCCTTATGTTAATATCATTTACATGTATTTATTTCTTCATCAAACAACACTCAATACCCCAGCATGGCAGAGTTAAAACAGGATATTACAAATGTTGCAAATATATTTAAAAATAAACTGAAATCTGTCATTGGCACAAGTACTCAGACCCTTTACACCATACTAAGTTGTAGCACCTTCTTGGGTATGATTTGAAAAAGCTTCACATGCCTGGGTTGGGGGTATTCTGCTATTCTTCTCTGCAAATCCTCTCAAGCTCTGCCTGGAGGGTTGGACACCATTGCTAGACAGAGATTTTCAGGTCTCTCCTGAGATGTTTGATTGGGTTCAATTCTGAGCTTTCGCAGGGTCACTGAAGAACATTCCCAGTGTTGACCCTAAGCCACTCCTGTGTTGTCTTTCCTTTGAGCTTCATAAAAATATTTATATTTTGTTTATTAAATTTTACATCATAAACTCAGATGTTCTGCAATCACAAGTGATTTTGAATGCCGTAAGCACATTTATGTATATGGAACAATCCATTTATCAACAATGGATATTCTGAAACAGTGAGTTCTGGAATATTTTTAATATTTTTATACAGAACATATACTAAATTAAATGAAAGGAACAGAGAAAAGATCATTTTGATTTTCCTATCTCAGCATAATGATAAATTTATTTACTGTACATCTGCAATACAGTATGTTCTAGATGGTCTTACATGTTATATTTCTCTTTCTATGTTTGTGTAAATATTTCAGCAAAAATGTCAATAAAGACTACACTCAGAATCATATTATAGCTGTTATGCATGCAATGAACAAATGTGCAGCCTAAGGGCAAATGATTGAGATTTTGGACAGGTAAATGAAGAGTAATTGTATAGAGCCAATGTACAAATGGTGGAAAAATCACACATGGACCAGAATACTAAGAGAACTAATTAGGGACCCAATCGACAAAGTTCAAAATGAGAAGCTATTTTCAAGGTCAAAATGCAAAGTAAAAGTTTCTAAACTAAAAGATAATCTAAATTCAAAGACCAAAATCAATGCAAGGGAATTGTTTTTGAAAATATCCAACACTCTTAGGTACTAGTGCATTGCTATCTTTAATAATGTGAAAATGTTGACATCACACTTAGCAGGACCTAGCAAAGAGCATTGTTAACAACAATAACAGAATGACTTCCGCCAAGACAAACATAGGTGACAACCATGCAGAAAACTAAAAAGATAATTTCTTCATTATTCTTGGATTTATACATTACTCCTAGCACAGCATTATTTGGAGAGCTTCCAGATGTGATTAAAGTGTGCAATGACTGAATACCCATATAACACTACTAGTGCTTAGACTTATTTTGCTCACTTGGTAGAATCCCAATGCACCCTCAATAAGTGAGTGGAAAAGCAATGCATTGTAGGATCTCAAACTGAAAAAAGTCAAATTCTCTTTCAGAGGAGCTTTCCTAAAATCAGCACCCCAGGCATGTGCTCAGCATTCTTACTCTACTTGCTGTTTTATTATATAGAAAGAATAATTTTAGATGGGGTTTGTATTCATATTGCTACCTTTTTTCTTTTTGGGAGAAGTTTGAATTATGTGTTTTTTAGCATACTGTTGTTCGTTTTGCTATTTTAGTTTTATTCAGTTGATTGAGTTATATTTGTTGGAATCACAAACAATGAAAAAAGGAACGTGAGTCTTCAAAAACGAAGACCTTCTTTAGCAACTATGGCAGAGGCTTAACCCAATGTCACATGATGCAAATTCTAGTTGTGGAGTATGGCAGATTTTCAGACTATTTGCGGACATTTTCTACAGCTTTATGTGATGAAGTGACATGTAATTTAGGTATTGAGGCACCTTCACTTCTGTTTGTGAGGTCCAAAATACCTCATTTCTCATTACTTCATTAAATGCATTGCTTGTCAGTCCTCATGCACACAGAGTCTACTCCTATGACTAAACACAAAATCAAATCTGTTTGATTTTAATCGAGATAGTCACAGACTAGTTCGAGTTCATCATTGGGTATGTCACATTAGGCTTTCAGCTTCACGGCAGCACACCACTGACTGCCTTCATGTCACTAAGATTATGTCAATGTAGGCTATGACTGAAAATCATTGTGGGTTCAAATCCTACTACTGACACTGTGTGTCCATGAACAAGTCACTTGACCTCCCTGTGCTCCAATTGGAAAACCAAAAGAACTGTAACCAATTGTATCATAAGTGTTATAAGTTGCCTTGGATAAAGAGAGAGAGACGTTCGGAGCACGCACTGATACAGTGCATTGCCGCACCCACCACACGACAAACCAACTCAGGACCCCAGATTAGGACCCGAGTGCAGCCGTGCAACGGGCGATACCTCAGCACCACACTAGTTCAGATGGAGTGGAACAGTGTGAGGTTTTTTATGGTGGCTGGAGTGCCAATTCTGCCACCAACCCTAAAGTTTTTCCCTGCAGGTTGGAGGGCCTACATGCAGGGACGCATGCAGATTAACGTTATACCCAGGACGGAACTTGGATAAAGGAGTCAGCTAAATAAGCAAATATAGATGTGAATGTAAAATCGCATGAAAAGTGACATAATGTATCATGGCCTTTTTCCTGATATCAGCTACTACTTATAGGCTTTAGCCTGCTCAGGCAAGGAGTGGGGAACTGACTTTAAAAGTTCAAAAATAGAAAGAAAGTCTGAAACTTTGCAAAAATGTCTTGCAAGAGACATAGAAAACATTAAATTCTGACTTAGGAACAAAAGGGAAATGCTAAATTTTATATATAAAGAATTTAAAAAAGGCAATTTAAGCAACAAGTCCCAATGCAAAAATTGTAAAGACAAATTCAAAGAACAGGAAAATCAAAAGGAATTTAATATTAACTCTTTCAGGGCTGATGTCGACTTTTGTCAAAAGGAGGAGTTGACAATGATAATCAACTGTAAACTGTGACAAAACCAACCATTATGTTTTAGTTGGACTCTCATTGCTAGAAGGAAAGATTTCCTGCGCTCGTTTGAGTAGTAAGGCGCAAACAAGAGCAAAAATGGCACAGACATAATGGCAAGAGATCAAAGCGAATGCATAAAGCAAAATACTCTGTGGATGAAGTTTTGCCTATTATCTCTGAACTGGACTACGACTTGTCAGACTTCCGATTTTGATACAAGTGATCGAACATGAATGTGAGGTTCCAGCTTCAGCTGATCGGTCCCCAGCTAATTGTGGTGTTGATCAGGTTCATGTAGTTGGCACGCCTATGGCAATGTTCGCCAGGAGGACTGCCACTTAACAATGAAAAGAGGTAGAAACCA